>NW_022309340.1:0-2311 GCF_002776525.5 Piliocolobus tephrosceles
GTAACTATGTAGTCTGTACTTGAATAGATAAGTATTCAGCATTCTTATCTGTGACAAACTGAACTCTAAACAATGAACTCTGAGCAAATAAACAATGATGCCTTTCTCCCTTTCCTTCAGGTATGCAGGAAATATTAGAATGAATTAGCTTTGATGTCCATATTCCTAGCTACCTTCTAAGACACAATCTTGTGTTTTATGAGTGAAGAATAGGTGAGACTGGTTCACACCAGCTTTTGCAGTGAGGCGATAGGTCCTACTACATCCCCAAGAAAAGGCACCATAGGGAATCCTGAGTGCCCGAGATTAACTAGAGGTCATTCACTTCCAGAAAATTATGCTGAGTAGTAAAAAAAAAAAAAATCCCAAATGATTGCAATCTGTATAATTCCATTTACACAACATTTTCGGAAAATGACAGATTTATAGAACTAAAGAACAATTGCCTGGGATTACTACATAGGGGTGTATGTGAGATCAAAGTGTATGTGGCTATAAAAGGGCTGCATGAGGGACACTTGTGGTGATGCCCTTAACAACCAGAGAAAGAAAAAGAAAAGGAAAGTAAGTATACTTCAGTGTTTCAAATAGGACAATGTTTTAAATAAATCCAGAGAAAAAAGACAAAAACTATTACTGTTCGTGACTGGAATTAGGTATGTTTTCAAACTGAAGTCAGTTGCAGTTTATCTGAGTGTATAACAGTTTAGACATTTACTATTTGGTATGTGTTGTTATATGATATAAGAGTTACTTTTAAATTATATTATTGGCTTTGAGATAGAGACTTATATACTGCTGTTAGCTAAAAATACAGTAAGATCCTATGTAACATTAACCAATTTTTAAAATGGCAACAGCTTGCAAAACTATAGTACAGGAGCATAATTATATGCAGAATATGTCCATCACCACAAGGGTTCCTCCTGTGGCCCTATGATAGCCACAGAAACTTCAATCTCGCCTATAACTCAAGTGCAGTAACCCTAGGCAGTTGTTCTTCATATCAGTCATTTCGTCATTTCAAAAGTGTTGTGTAAATGGAATTACATAGTACAAATCCTTTGGAATTGACTCTATTCACTCAGCATAATTCTCTGGAGACTTAGCCAAGCTGTTGCCTGCATCAATGATTAAATGTCTTTTTTTCTAGTAGTATTCCATGGTGTGGATATACCATGGTTTGTTTAGGAGTTTACCTGTTGAAGGACATCTGGAATGTTTCTGTTTTTTGACTATTACAAATAAAGCTGCTGTAAACATTTATATACAAGTTTTGTGTAAACACAAATTCTCACTACTCTGGGATGAATGTCTAGGAATACAATGGGTAGTGGATATCCTAGTCCAAGGTTTACACTTTTAAGAAACTGTCAAAGTGTTTTACAGAGTGACTATATCATTTTGCATTCCCACCAACAATGTATGTGTGATCCAGTTGCCCACATGCTCACCAGAATTGGTGTAGTCACAATTTTTTACTTTAGCCATTCTGACAAATGTGTAATGATTTGGCCTTACAGTTTTAATTTGCATTTCACTAATGGCTAGTGATATTGAACACCTTTTCATGTGCTTATGTATAGCCTCTTTGTGAAAATGTCACTATGCTCTTTGTCCATTTTCTGATCAGATTATTTCTTTACTACTAGAATTTTTCTTCTTTCTATGTTCTATCCATTAGTTCTTTGTCAGAAATGTTATTTGCCATTATTTCACTGTAATCTGTACCTTGTATATTGTTCTTTTAACAGTGTCCTGGGCACAGAAAAAGTTTTAATTTAATGAAATCAAATTTAACAAGTTTGCTTTCTAAGGATAGAACTCTTTGCTTAGCATTAGTTCCTAAAGATTTTCTCCTTTTTTCCAAAAGTTTCATGGTTCTTTATTTTTCCTTCATTTGTTGAAAAGGCTACCTTTTCTACATTGATTGTTTTTGTGTCTTTGTAAGAAATCTGCTGGATATGTTTGTGTGGGTATTTCTCTGGGTCAATTTCATTGAACTTTCCAAAGAAATAATTGTATTTTTTTTAATCTATCATTTTCTTATTTTTCAATTTCATTCATTCTGCTCTTTGATACTTCCTTCTTCATGCTTGCTTTGGATTTATTTTTTACTCATTTTTCAAGTTTCTTGGGTTGCTTAAATTACTGACGTGAGAGTTTTAATCTTATCTAATATATGCAGATAGTGCCACAAATATGTCTCTTAATACTGCCTTAAGTGCTTTCCACAAATGTTATATATTGTGTTTTTATGTTCATTTATTTATATATGTTTCTTTCCTTTGTGTTTTTCTCTTTGGCCTAC
>NW_022309346.1:0-1267 GCF_002776525.5 Piliocolobus tephrosceles
ATTGAGATTGAGCATGCTGTAATATTTAAGAGGTATTTACATTTCCATTTATTTGAATTACCTATTCATACCCTGTGTTCATTTTTCTATTGATTTGTTAATATTTTTCTTAGTTATTTCTGGCAGTTCTTAATCCTTTGCAATATACATTGCAAATGTATTCTCAGCTTTTAATTTGTTCTTGGGCTTAGGTTATGGTATTTCTTCATATATGTGATATTTTTAATGCTGTTGACTTTATTCTTTAAAAAATAACCTTTCATAGCCTCCATGTTTTGAATCACAGAAAGACCTCAGCAGCTGGAATGACATAAAGTAATTCTCTGTTTTTCTCATGTACTTTTATGATTTTCATTTTTTTAATGTTCGAATATGTGATGCACTTGGAATTCATTGTGATAGTATGTACAAAGAAGAAGGGCACCACCTTCAAATTTTTCCAAATGACCCCCAGCGTTCCTAATACCACTGACCTAATGATTCAGCTAATTATCCACAGGACTTGAGACAACCCTATAAAATATATTCAACCCTTATATATATTTGGGCTTATTTTTGGACTTCTTATTCTCCTTATTAAGAAGAGAATATTATTTCTAGAGACAGACAATATTATTTCATGTCAATAAAATTTATGTCAATCCTACTTAGTTATTGGGAAATATGTTTTAATATCTATTATGGCTAGCCATTGCTTTTCCTTGTTCAAAATTTCTTGGGTGTTTGCATCTCTTGGTATGATTTTTTAAGTAAACTGTTTTATCAAGTCCTTGTTCTCCCTCAAAGGATGTGAGAAAAACTATTGGTATTATTATTTGCATCATGCTAAATTTAACAACTTAGAGTTGACATCCTTTCATTATTTATCCTTCCTCTTCAAGAACATTGTTCAAGCCTTCCTTTGAGGCCTTTAAAATGATTTTAAAGGTTTCTTCACATAGGTATTGCACATTTCTAGTTAGGTTTATCCCTAGCTATTTTATCTCTGTAAATCAATGTTATTTTTGCCTGTGTCCCTTTATAGACCTGTCTGGATTTGATCTTTTTCTGACATTGAATGCATCTGCAAGCACATCTCCTATTTCTGTCCCTTGCTGTCCCAAGCACATTCTTACTTCATACGTTAATATGTATGTCCATTGTAATTTTTTTAAAAAAAAGCAGTTCCCTGTGCTTCAATTAATTTTTAACAGTTGTAACCACCACACCCGCCACCTACCTTGGACATCCTCAGTATTAGAATGCTGTAGTGTAGGATGGGTGTGGT
>NW_022309348.1:0-1518 GCF_002776525.5 Piliocolobus tephrosceles
GAGTGGGGAAGTTGAAAACAATTCAGACAACTCAGGAAGGTACCAAGGATCAGAGCACAGAGGCTCAGAAGCAAGTCCTGGTAAGCCATGTGAGGCAAACCTGCATGGTGTCACACAGGTTCAGAAAGGGTGGGAGGCCTGATGCCAGGCCTAGAACAGGAGAGTCCACAATACACGAAGCCCAGAGTCCAGGCAAATGGCCAGAAGCCAGGGAGATCATCCGAGGATTAAAAAAAAAAAAAAAATGTAGGCAACATTTCCAGAAGTCTGTGGACAAGAAGAAAGCAGGAGAAAGGACCTACCCTGTGAGGAAGAGCCTTGTACTGGAGGCTGCCAAGCCTGTTCCAGTTCTCAAAGCACAGGCACAAGTAAGCAGCAGACCCACCTGTGTGAGCACCTGAGCAGAGCCACCACCTGCCCTCCACCAGTGCCACAGGCTCCATTTATTTCTATTATTATTTTATTTATAATTTCAACTTTTATTTTAGGTCTGGAGGTACACATGTAGATTACACGGGTATATTGCTTGATGCTGATATACCCGTGTAACAAATCTGCCTGCATGCTCCTTCCACCAAGAGGTGGCATCTGGTTCCCCTCCCTGGAATCCACTGGCACTGTGACTTGAATGAAATGCAGTAGCAGTGATGAAAAGCAAGTTCCCAGCCTAGGTGGCCAGAGGCCTGCGTGCTCCAGTCTACTGCACTCCAGCATCATCATAAGATGGACACTCCTGGCCATTCCACTTGTCCCAGGAGGAGGATGAGAGGCACATGGAGCAGAGCCAGCCTGGCACAGCTGAGCCCAGCCAAACCCTTGACTCGGGAGGAAGCACACGTCCCTGCATTTGGGGATGGCTTGTTACATAGCAGCAGCTAACTGGCAGGACAGCAGACGAGAGCAGGAGATGCCAGGCTAAGCAGGGACAGCAGGGTGCTGAGCAACCCCCATCATCAGGCACACAGGCCCCACCCTTGGGACCTGGGCCCTGGGGCCTGGCTTCATGGAAATGATGTTATCAGAGGAAAGTCACTGCAAAGGAAAGGAAGTAGTCAGCCCCAGGAGAAGGGCAGGCCTGCTGTCTCTCCAGGACAGGCTGAGAGCAGGACAAATGCCATCTCTAGTGTTTATGGATCCACATGGCATCCCCCTCCCGTCCTTTCTAATGCCACAGAGCAGGGCAGGTGCACCAAGAGGTGTTTGCTGGGAGGATTAATTACATCATTTCTGATGCCTGGCATTTAGCAGATGCCCAACTCAACAGGAACTTTCTTACCATGTTCAAAGTGGCCATCTCCAGCCATAAGGCCTTTGTTTTCTTTGTTTTTCATTCTTTATTTATTTATTTATTTATTGCCCATGGCAATTTCTTAAAATAAGACAATGATGAAATTTGCCACATTGATCGACCCTTCCTTTCACCAAAGATTTCTCTGTAGAATGCGATGCTGTTTGATAGCATTTGACCCGCAGAAAAACTTCTTTCAAAATTTGAGTCAGTCCTCTTAAATCCTGCTG
>NW_022309349.1:0-4369 GCF_002776525.5 Piliocolobus tephrosceles
TACATATGTATACTTGTGCCATGTTGGTGTGCTGCACCCATCAACTCGTCAGCACCCATCAACCCGTCATTTACATCAGGTATAACTCCCAATGCACTCCCTCCCCCCTCCCCGTGATAGTCCCCGGTGTTTGATGTCCCTCTTCCCGAGTCCAAGTGATCTCATTGTTTAGTTCCCACCTGTGAGTGAGAACATGCGGTGTTTAGTTTTTCTGTTCTTGGGATAGTTTGCTGAGAATGATGGTTTCCAGCTGCATCCATGTACCTACAAAGGACACACACTCATCCTTTTTTATGACTGCATAGTATTCCATGGTGTATATGTGCCACATTTTCTTAATCCAGTCTGTCACTGATGGACATTTGGGTTGATTCCAAGTCTTTGCTATTGTGAATAGTGTCGCAATAAACATACGTGTGCATGTGTCTTTGTAGTAGAATAATTTATAATCCTTTGGGTATATACTCAGTTATTTGATGGCTGGGTCATATGGTACTTCTAGTTCCTTTTTTTTTTTTTTTTTTTTGAGACAGAGTCTCATTCTGTCACCCAGGCTGGAGTGCCGTGGCGTGATCTCAGTTCACTGTGCCCAGTCTCCTGTTCCACTGATGCCAGCGTCCACTCACCACAAGCCTACTAAGTGCCACATGTGCTATGATGCTCCCTCATCTCATCATCATAGACATCCCTGCTGGAGGTGAGCATGTGATAGACAAAACTCACAGAGACCTAGGGAGGTTGAGACCCGCATTCCCACTGTGGTGAGGGTGTGCTTGAGAGGGACCCCACGACTCTGCCCTCCATGCCGCTCTCCTCAGTAATCACTCCCAGACCAGAGCAGCAGGGGGAATTTTCTTCCTCTCACTATTTTCAGCCCCTTGGCTGACCCAGCATTCCCCAGAAAGCTATGAAGTCCTGGCAGCTCTGAGGCCACAAAGCCATCAACGCACAGGACACACAGCCCATCTGTCTCTAATGGGTCTTTTACTTGTCATGCTGGTCATTTCTAAGAGCAGATGGGTTAAGAAAGACATGGCAAGTTACCACGAAATGACCCCTCCACTCCTCCCTGGGGGAAGGCTGACTAGCGAGCAGTCAGGCCGGCTTTCTTCCCCCACTCCCTATATTCCTGTCCCCAAGGAGCCACAGACAATCCCACCAAATATAGGCAGGAGACAGCTGCCTCCTTCCTACAGCTGGAGGGGGGCAGGGTCCTCTCGGGCCTTTCTAACTTCATGAAAACCAAACTGTGAGCTGTACTGACCCGGGCCTCACCCATGTTGCAGGCATCTACAACACAGGTGCCCAGTGGTATCATCAGGCACAACTACGAATGTGCTTTCCATCGTTTTCATACAATGATTCTAGAACCGCTATCCACACAGCTCCACTTCTCACACATACGACGTGCTTCACGGATTACACAGCATTTTCACCACGCCCCTCATCCGCTCCTCCCAGCAGCCTTGAGTGATCCCTTGAGTATACTTCCTCATACCGAGGTTGGAAACCAAAACTTTCCCAAGAACATTCAGCTAGTGTTAGAACCAGGATATGAGGGCTTCTCATTCTAGAACCAGTATTTGTACCACTATTCCACATGGGCCCCTCCAGGGATTTCTGCCTGATCTTAAAATGCAGACAGCAAATTCATCTCTCTACAGTCCTGGGGTTCCCTATAGACAAGAAGTAAATCTTCTAACAGAAAGCTTAGACTTATTTGGAAGGCTACCTGGGATATTTCTTTTAAGTTAGTTTGTTCATGTTTTGGAAAGATTGTTCCAATGACAATGCGGGGCATGAAGTGTAGAAAGGATTCCATGATGAGGCAGACAAACAATTCGGTGGCTCTTACAACAGTTCAAATGAGGCTTGAGGCACAACCAGAAAGGACAGAGGGAAAATGCATTGGAAAGAAATGCAAAATGAAGTCCACTCAGACCCAGGATGGAGAAAAGGGGATTAAGGATGATGGTGGTTTCTAGTTTGAAAGACGGATGAACAAGGATGTCATGAACTACTGCAGAGTGGTATCTGGGGCCTGAGTGCACCAGCTTGTTTAACCATTCACCTGCTGAGCAGTCTCCGGGCTGTCTCCAGTTTCTGGCCTTTATAAATACTGCTGCTATGAGCAGATACATAAAGGCTTTTGTGTGAACATAAGTCTTCATTTCTCTGGGATAACTGCCCATGAATGTGAGTGCTGCATTCTATGGCAATTGCACATTTAGTTTTTCAAGAAACTGTCAAGCTGTTTTCCAGAATGGCTGTACCATCTTCCATTCCCACCAGCCAAGTGTGAGTGATCCCGTTTCCCCACATCCTCACCAGCACTGGTCTTGTTACTACTTTTTATTTTAGGCATTCTGATAGGTGTATAGTGACATGGCTTTAGTGTGTATTTTTTCTGACGGCTCATGATGTTGAACATGTTTTCATGTGCTTGTATGTTATCTGAAATGTCTCTTCAGGTCTTTTATTCATTTTCAAAGTAGATGATTTAGTTTCACTGCTGAATTTGGATAGTTCTTTGTATATTATAGATATGAGTCCTTTATCAGACATGTGATTTGCAAATAGTTTCTCCCAGTCTCCAGCTCCTCTCTTCATCTTTATTTTCCATTTTCCATTTTAGTCCATGATCAATTTTGAGTTAATTTTTGTATGAGGTATGAGGTTTAGATCAGAGTTCAGGTTTTTTTCCTATGAATAATCAGGTAGCCAGTAACTTTTTTTAAGAGACAAGGTCTCACTCTGTCACCCAGGCAGGAACGTAATGACAAGATCAGAGCTCACTGCAGCCTCAACTCCTGGGCTCAAGTTATCCTCCTGCCTCAGCCTCCTGGAATAGCTGGGACCACAGGCAGGTGTCACCATGACCAGTTAATTTTTTTAGTTTCTGTAGAGACAGGATCTTGTGCCATGTTACCCAGGCTGGTGTGGAACTCCTAGGCTAAAGTCATCATCCCACTTATATGGGGCCAGGCAGTGGCGCATGCCTGCAATCACAGCACTTTGGGAGGATGAAGCAGGACAATCACTTGAACCTAGGAATTCCAGAACAGCCTGAGCAACAGAGGGAGGTCCTGTCTCTGCAAAAAATTTTAAACGTTAGCTGGGCGTGGTGTTGTACACCTGTGGTCCCAGCTACTTGGGAGGCTGAAGTGGGAGGATCTCTCAAACCTATGAGGCTGAGGCTGCAGTGAGCCATGATTGCACCACTACACTCCAGCCTGGGAGAAAGTGAGACCCTGTCTCCAAAAAAAAGAAAAGAAAAAAAATGCTAGAGCATCATCCATATTAAAGACAGGTATTGTCTTTTTGAAAATTTAATTACAGTTTTATAATGGACATGTAAAATGTCCAGTTTGAAAGTTTGAAAAATATATAACTCTGAGTATTCTTACCTTAAAATTCTGATTCCTACCTAAGATATCGCATACTGTTTACATAAGTATCCCAATGCGTGGACAACGACTAAAAATGTGTACGAGGGAGAAAAATGAGCATGTATGCCTATTAATTAAGGTATATTTCCCCCTTATTACATAAAAATGTCATCACGGCTAACCCCTGTGACTGTATGTAAAGCAAGCCTACAGTTTTACCTCTCTGTATTATAAAATGCAAGGCTAAAATTCAAATACTAAACATTTCCTGAAGCCAAGGGTAGTTTACTTAAAATAAATGCCTAGGGTCTCTATCGAAAATATGAAAAAGTTAGCTCCTTCATAGCCATTCCAATCTAAGTTCAGCTTTTTCTTTTTTAACTGACACATAATTGTGTACTGTACATATGTATGGAGTACACATAGTGATGTTATAATACATGTAATGTATGTGATCAGCATAATTAGCATATCCGCTATCTCAAACACTTACCATTTCTTTGTGTTGGTAATGTTCAATACCCTTCCTCCAATTATCTGGAACTATGTATTCTTTTTTTTTTTTTTTTTTTTTTTGAGACAAAGTCTTGCTCTGTTGCCCAGGCTGGAGTGCAGTGGTGTGATCTCAGCTCACTGCAACATCTGCTTCCCAGGTTCAAGCTATTCTCCTGCCTCGGCCTCCCTGGTAGCTGGGGTTACAGGCACCCACCACTATGCCTGGCTAATTTTTGTATTTTTAGTAGAGACGGGGTTTCACCAGGTTGGCCAGGCTGGTCTCAAACTCCTGACCTCAGGTGATCCACCCAACTCAGCCTCCCAAAGTGGTAGGATTACAGGCATGAGCCACCACACCTAGCCTGAAACTATATATTCTTGTTAACTATAGTCATCCTATGTTATAGAACACTAGAACTTATTCCTATCCAGCTATAATTTGGTATCCTTTAACAAATTTCTCCCTATCTCTCTCTTCCCCCACC
>NW_022309350.1:0-3048 GCF_002776525.5 Piliocolobus tephrosceles
AAGAAACCTTTACAGTCTATTCTCACTGAAGCCTGCTACCTGGAGGCTTTATCTGCATGATACAACTTTGGTCTCTACAACCCCTTATCATTCCTTTATCAGACATTCCTTTCTATTGATTCCAGGTCGTTAGATAATAACTTAACTCTTTCAAACACTTGTCCTGCCTTTCCAGACTGAACCAATGCATATCCTACGTATTTGATTGATGTCTCATGTCTCCCTTAAATATATAAAACTAGGTTGTGCCTTGACCACCTTGGGCACACGCTCTCAGGGTCTCCTAAGGGCTGTGTCATGGGCCATTGGTCACTCATATTTGCCTCAGAATAATTATCTTCAAATATTTTACAGATTTTTGACCCTTATTGTAGACACTATTAGAGCAGAACAAACAGACTAAGACAAGGCCCTTTTGTGTGTGTGTGTGTGTGTGTGTGATGATGTTTCACTCTTGTTGCCCAGGCTGGAGTGCAATGGCATGATCTTGGTTCACTGCAAACTCTGCATCCCGGTTTCAAGCGATTCTCCTGCCTCAGTCTCCCAAGTAGCTGGGATTACAGGAATGCGCCACCATGCCTGGCTACTTTTGTATTTTTAGTAAAAACTGGGTTTGTCCTTGTTGGTCAGGTTGGTCTCGAACTCCCAACCTCAGGTGATCCACCTGCCTTGGCCTCCCAAAATGCTGGGATTACAGGCTTGAGCCTCCATGCCCAGCCCCGAAGACAGGGCCCTTTAATGTAGGGTATGAGCAGGAGGTCCCGTTGGTTCACTCAACCTTTGATAGCGCTGCATCAACACTTTGTTTAGCACCATCAGTGTTTGTCACATTCATCCCATTTCCATTTCTGATCCAAAGTCTTCCACCTGTTGCGGCAAGTTTCTTGATTCTTGCCTCTGTCTCTTCTTCCTTCTTTCCTTTCCCTCCCTCCCTCCCTTCCTTCCTTCCTTCCTTCCTCTTTCTCTCTCCTTCCTTCCTTCCCTCCCTCCCCCCCTTTCTTTCTTTCTCTCTCCTTCCCTACCTCCCTCCCTCCCTTCTCTCTCTCCCTCCCTTCTCTCTCTCTCTCTTTCTTTCTTTCTTTCTTTCTTTCTTTCTTTCTTTCTTTCTTCTCACCTCAGCACCCCAAGTCCAGCTAATTTTTTGTGGGGTTTTTTTTTTTGGTACAGACAGGGTTTCACCGTGTTGCCCAGGCTGATCTTGAACTCCCACCTCAGCCTCCCAAAGTGCTGGGATTACAGGTATGAGCCACCGCACCCAGCCATTAAATCACTTTAGTGTCCTTGGTATCAGCAAGACCTATACAGGGAAGCTGAGACAGTTGATCTGATAAGAATTTGTGGATTGTCCTCTGATTCTGCAGAAGTAATGTCACATGGGACACCCATGCAAAAGGAGCCCCCTTAACCCCAGCATTTACCATGACCTGGGTAACAGGCATATTCAGTGAGTGAATAGTCCAGTCATCATAAAGCCAGTCCCACATGGCTTGCATACGAAGCATTTAAGCTGCTTCATCTGCAGGGCTCCACTTAGCACCAAAGTGGAGTCAGGTGGTTCCCCTTCTCAGGGTAAACAGACCTTTCAGTGGCTTTACTCAGTCCACTGGGCTGGCTGTTCCCTAGGGAATTACCTTTGTGTGTCTGGATCATGTACAGTCATTGGTGATTGTTTCATAGTGGACTGTAGGTCCTGCATCAGCCGAAACTTGCTCTTCTACTCTGTGGCATTCAAAACCAAAAATACTGCCTCTAAATGATTTACTCTCACAATCCACTTTAGTGAAGTCTCCTCAGGAAGCTGGTGGACTGATTCACAGAATGAAACAACTCCTTCACTCCGTACCGTTGGCTGTAGTCCTTTCTTAGTTTTGCCATCCTCTCACATGGACAACCTTGGTGACCAGAGGTCTTGGAAGTACTTTTTCTTTCTTTTTTTTTTCTTTTCTTTTCTTTTTTCTTTCTTTTTTTTTCTTTTTCTTTCTTTCTTTCTTTTTTTTTTTTTTGAGACAGGGTCTCACTCTGACGCCAGGTCAGAGTGCAGTGGTGTGATCTCAGCTCACTGCAACCTCCGCCTCCCAGGTTCAAGTGATTCTCCTGCCTCAGCTTCCCAAGTAGCGGGGACTACAGGCGCACGCCACCACGACCAGCTAAGTTTTGTATTTTTGGTAGAGACAGGGTTTCACCATGTTGGCCATGATGGTCGCAATCTCTTGACCTTGTGATCTACCTGCCTCAGCCTCCCAAAGCGCTGGGATTACAGGCATCAGCCACTGCCCCCGGCCGGAAGTACCTTTTCTTTTGGGGGTGGCTTTGAGGCTAGAGGCTGAAGCTTGAACTAACCCACATCTGAGTTTGGTCTAGCCTCCAGGTCCAAGCCAGCACTCTCTTTTAATTTCATTTTAGCTATTACATTCTCATAGTACCCTCAGAACTGTATGTTTAGCATGCTTCTAATTATTTTGCATTTTCTTATGTACCCAAAGGGCCAACTCCTCAAGAGTTGGGTGTAATACCATCTCCAAATTCCATGGGTAACTTTTACCTTTTGAATGTAACCCAGCTGCACTTTCATAACATGGGTGACCATGTAGCCATTCAGGGATCAAAGGTTCCTGATCTCTCATCCTTTCATCCTTTCATCCTTTCTCTTTCCAAACCACATGTTTCCATGAGTCAGGGCTATTCTAGCAAATCCCTAGAAATCCCTTTTCTAACATCAAATGTATAGGAAAAAAATCCTACTTTTTTTCTCTCAGCTTTAGAACACTTCTGTGACCAAATGTGTGGGTTGTTTGCAATTCAGTTCCTTGGAAGACACCAACTGGGTGTCCTACTCAATTCTGACAACATCTACCTGAGATAGCATCAAATCCCACAGGTTAAGGGCTGTGTCCCACAAGACTGCCCCACCCTCAGCTTCCACTGCCAATTTCAAATCTAGGTATTGCCTGTATTTCTGACAAACAAGCTATACATCCAGCATTCTGACAAACAAGCTATACATCCAGCATTCCTAAGACCCCCTTCTTGGGCTTGATAATTTGCTAA
>NW_022309353.1:0-3977 GCF_002776525.5 Piliocolobus tephrosceles
TAACCTCCTTCCAGCCTTGAGGTAATGTGAATCCATCACGGCTAGAAGATCCAGTTTTGGAAGTGAGGCAAATCAGCTACTTGGGAGGCTGAGGTGGAAGGATCACTAGAACCCAGGAATTTGAGTTTTACAATGATCTATAATCCAGATAGCTGGGTGACATCACCTTAATTTTAGAGATTAAAAATGAATTGGCCAAACAATTGGATTTAATGATGGTTAAAGAAAACACATCTATGAGAGATTAATCTCATTTTTGGAAGTGAAGCACAGCATTCAGGTTATATGAATTCTGATTTTTAAATATTGGCAATTAACTGAAAAAGAAAATCCTGCAACAACCAAACAAAACACATCTGTGAGAGGTATTCATTCCTCCACCACCAGGCTCAGTGGATTGGATAACTCTTGCTTTTCAACTTACATCTTCTACACTCAACGTGATTCTGGAAGTTGCTGAGGAAATCAGCCCCTCAGAGGGGAACCTGGTGTACTTTTGTTCAGCAGCACTGAGTAGATATCACTTTTCCATCCCAGGGCTTTTCTGACCCCTCAGCATGTTACACTTAAGCAGTCACCCAGTCTTAGAGTCTGGGTAGTTGGAAATGCAAGTGGGGCACACATTGACCATTGTACCCAAGCTAGTTCATAATCACTCCCCTTTTTATGTCTTTGGTGGAATGATCTCAGAGCTCACATACGTGGATCATGTACAGTCTCCCGCAGTGCTGGACAAAGGCTGAGACCACATCCTTATATTTGCTTTCTCTCCCTTCCAATTTAGTTTTCTTGAGTTCTCCACTGCTGTAAAGAAATAGAAAAAAACCCTTCCTTCCTTGGGCTCTGCTTTCAGAAGAGATTCCTCTTAAGGTTCTACCATTCTGCAAATTCTGCTTTAGGAAAAAATTTAAAAGACCTCTAATTTTTCTGAGGGACATTTCATGTTCACATAATAATGAATATTTATGGTAGAAGATCCCACCTAACTGATTTTTTTTTTTTTTTTTTTAGATGGAGTTTTGCTCTTGTTGCTCAGGCTGGAGTGCAATGGCGCCATCTCGGCTCACCACAACCTCTGCCTCCTGGGTTCCGGCGATTCTCCTGGCATAGCCTCCCGAGTAGCTGGGACTACAGGCACATTCCCCCATGCCTGTCAAATTTTTTGTATTTTCAGTAGAGATGAGGTTTCTCTATGTTGGTCAGGCTAGTCTGAAACTCCCAACCTCAGGTGTTCTGTCTGCCTCTGCCTCCCAAAGTGCTGGGATTACAGGTCAACTGTGATTTTTAAATATTTAAATGAATATACTTAAGCTGGGAGAGAGGGTGGAAGAAAACATTGTACATTTGTGGCCAGGAATTGCCCCAAGATAGAAAATAGTCTCTGTGAATAAGCATGAATTTTTGGTTACATGTTGATACCTAACTTCTTGGAAAATCAATAGAAAGTGATCTTTAAATATTTAGTTTTTAAATGTATTTAAGTGTTGATTCTTAAAGTGGTTTTGCACTTTTTTAGAGAAGACAGCATACATATACATATTAATATATCTCATAATAACATTTATAAGGTTACTGCATAGAATCTGGCAAATATGCATGTGAACCAAGAAAATAGGACACAATGTCAAGAGATTTATATTTATAAGACATATATTAATCAAATCAATTCATCTAATTACTCATCTAGTCAATACACATTTATTATGTGTTTTGTATATGCCAGGCACTGTGTATACTCTCAGGTTACCAGAAGTGATTTATATTTATAAACCGTATGTTGACCAATTTATCAAATCAATTCATGGAATTACTCCTATATTTGATGTGTATTTATTACGTATTTTGTGTTTGCCAGACACTGTGTATACCCCCAAATTACCACAGTGAAGCCAAAACTTCTATCCCTGGTCTCCAAAGTTCACAGGCTACCTGGTAGGAAAATAAATTAAACATGTACAAATAGTACATTAATAACTAAGTTTGTCATGGAAGTATAAAGCATTGCATCAGATGCACTTTTAACTCCAAATTTAGGGGATGAAGAAGAAAATTAATTTTCAGCTGAGATCATAAAGTCAGAGTTAGTTGACTGAGCTTTAAAAGAAGAGAAAGATTATTTCTAGCAGAAGGAACAAAGGGGCTATAAGAGAACAGTCTGGAATGAAAGGATTATTGTGGAGAGTGAAGCAGGGTTTTTCACAAGACAGGCAAGAAGCAGGTCATGACGGCCATATAATGCATGTTAAAGAAATGGCATCTGACTTTGAGATGGGAAGAAGCCGGGACTCTCAGGTCCTCTGAGCTGTCTGCATGGGAAGCCATGACAAAACGTAGCATCCACGGTCAGCCCTCTGCAAAGAGAGGCAGGGACTAGGTACTGGAAACCAAAGCACACAGACAATATAATGAACTGGGGAGATAGAATGGTTGAGTGTGGGTGGTTACTCCATAACAATACAAAGGAACCCAAAGGTATTTGGATGAAATACACATTATTTACTTCACTGGCAGTCACCAAGTATGAATATAAGTCATTATAGCTATACCTATCAATAAACTAAAATTATTTTGCAATGACTTACAAACGATGTCTAATGATTTACAATTATTTACAGTTATTTAAAAATAATGAAAGTTCTTCCTTCCGTAGAACAAATCTAGAATTCCCACAGCAAAATAGTCCTTAGTTACTCAAAGTTGAACATTTAGACCAACCACCATGGGAATCTCTATCTTCATATTTCAGGCCTCCTTAAAAGACAATATGAATTTGTCCCCTCCAGATTTCATTGTCTCCGTCATCTTCTCTTCCTTGGTAGCAAAGATCTTTCCTGAGCTACAATTGTGGGATACCTAAACACAGAGACAAACAAGCTGCTAACCAACCAGTTAAATTTATTGAGAAGCCTGCTTGCACCAGTGCATAGTAGGATCTGTGACAACACACGGAAGGAAGACATGCACCTGCAAGCCTCTGCCTTTCAAAACTGCCATACTCTCTTTCTGTCTCCACATCAGCTTTTCACTTCCATTTATGGTGTGCACTAGACTCATTCATTATTAGCTCTAGTGCTGCCCTTTTATTGTAGGCTCAGGGGAAAAAGCTGCCTAGGGTGCAAACATTAGGAAATGTCTACTCTCAGCAACATGTCTATGCTAACTCAGTCTTTGCACAGACCTCAGAGTGAGTGTCTGAACCCTGCACTCTAGATGTCTCATTCCCCTACCCCTAGGCAGAGTGCCAGCTCTGCTTAGGCACATTCAAGAAATAGTACAAAAAAAAAAAGGAGCACTGTCTCTATGTTGGCCAGAAAGAGTTTATCCTCCCATTCCTTTTAACATCCAATGATGTATTTTGGATTATCAAAACATTCAAATTCAAATGCATAATCTCCAAAGATAAAACAACATAGAGTACAATCACGGTGCCATAGACACTGCAGAAGTGCGGTAGAATTCACACCCAGTCATGACACAGGCACACATGTAAAGAGCAGGATGACTCAGTTCTTTGCCTTCCTGTGATGTTACACCATGAATTTGGACATCTTAGAAGATCTTTAGAAAATTACACAGCTGTGTTTGTGCCATTCCTTCCTTCACTCATGTAACAAAAGTGTTCTTAGCCCTTACTGCATGCTAAGCACTGCATCTTGTGCTGGGGACACAGAGATGAATGAGATACAGTGTGGATCTCATTTCCAACAAATTTCATCCATTTGCCTGTCACTGTAGAGATAACAGACTGCTGTGACAGAGGGTTTTTTTTTTTTTTTATATACTTTAAGTTCTAGGGTACATGTGCATAACATGCAGGTTTGTTACATATGTATACTTGTGCCATGTTGGTGTGCTGCACACATCAACTCGTCAGCACCCATCAATTCATCATTTATATCAGGTATAACTCCCCAATGCAATCCCTCCCCCCTCCCCCCTCCCCATGATAGGCCCCAGTGTGTGATGTTCCCCTTCCC
>NW_022309354.1:0-1206 GCF_002776525.5 Piliocolobus tephrosceles
ATATTATATATCAAATTATATATATAAAATACATATGTAATTTGAGACAGGGTCTTGCTGTGTGGCCCAGGCTGGAGTGCAATGGTGTGATCATGGCTCAAGCGATCCTCCCACCTCAGTCTCCTGCATAGCTAGGACTATAGGCGTGTGCCAACATGCCTGGCTAATTTTTGTATTATTGTAGAGACAGAGTTTCACCATGTTGCCCTGCTGGTCTCGAACTCTTGGGCTCAAGCAACATGCCCAAAGTGCTGGGATTACAGGAGTCAGACACTGTGTCCAGCCATAGAGTCTAACTGTCCTTACTGAAAGCCAGAGCTCAGTCTGCTTCTTGTTCCCTCAAAGCTTCCTCAAGTGTTCTAGCAGGGGAAAGCAGTGAAGCTCTAGGAGGCAAGAGGCCTTCTCAGGGACCCCAGCTTTGGCCTGTATGTCTGGGTGTGGTCCTGGGATAGTCTGGTCAGATCTCATAGCTGAGTTTCTCAGCTTCTCCTCCTGCAGCACAGGAAGGACAATCCCTTCCGGCTGCTTCTCACAGGGAGAGGGCAGTGGTGAGCCTAGAAAAATAAAGGCCCCAAGTCAGCCCCGCCCCATTTGTGCCTCTCCCTCTCCTTTTCTGCTCCTCAGAGCAGACAATGCAACAGTCGCCGCCACGCAGCTCAGCCTCAAGACCCCTTCTCCACTCCCATTCCTTTCTGGCTCAGCCACCCAGCAGTGGGCCAGGCTCGGATGGAAGGAGGGAGAGGAGCTGGACAGAGTTTTAAGTACTCTCTGGGCTTCTCACATTGCTGGCTTCAGTGGTTGCTAGACGCAAATTGATGTGATGTCAGACACTGGCAGCAGAGGAGCTAAGGCACCTGGACTCAGTGTGAAGGGGTCAGGCTAGGTTTGAAATTCTCCTCTGGCTTAATTTGCAGGTCTGGGCTGGGAGGTGAAGCTCTGAGTACACTGCGAGTGTCAGAGGTCTGGCAGGGGGGCTCTTTCCAGTTCCTGCCCACTGCCACGTGGGGTGAAACCTTGAGAGATGAGACACCAATCCAGGGCCTCTGAAGACCCACGAGGTAGAGTGCACTTAAGAGTAAATTGTTGACCGGGTGCAGTGGCTCACGCCTGTAATCCCAGCACTTTAGGAAGCCTAGGCGGGTGGATCATGGGGTCAAGAGATCGAGACCATCCTGGCCAACATGGTGAAACCCCATCTCTACTAAA
>NW_022309357.1:0-4288 GCF_002776525.5 Piliocolobus tephrosceles
TTTTAATACAAAATGAAACTATCTTTTATTATTTATATTGTTAATATATTTTTGATTATTAATTTATTTACAAAAAAAACTCCATTAATCTATGCTAACAATGTTGTTGTAAAAGGACAGGCTTTAAAAAAAAGAAGAGATACACGTGGTAAAAATGGTATATGGGATTGTATATTTCCATGCCTTCTAACATTAATACTAACAATAGGTGCTTGTGTTACTTCATGTCTTATTGCAGTGGCATTTTCACGTAGGTGTCAAGAATCACAAAAGATGTTTCGTAGTACTCAGGATTTACCAGATGGACTTAATAATGGATCTAGTGAAAAAATTTGAAACCAAGTACAGTAGATTCATAACAATTAGGATATAAAAAAGTAATTTAAAATCGGAATCATAATCTATGAGAAATAAACAAAACGTAAAAATATATTATAAAGCTGATATGTGTAATACGTTAATGTTTTTTTATATATAACTTTGTAAATAACGCTTTAAAAACAGTCATGACTTGTTAATACGAGAATAAACTATTTGATTGTGTTTAGAAATAAAACAAATTTCAAAAATATTTTATTTATCTTGAGTTGGATTAAACAGTAAGGTAATTGGTTTACTTAAACAATTTATTTGTATTTATACATAAATATATGTAGTATTGCCACAATAAACTATAACGCAGAGAAATAATTAAAATTTAAACTACAGTTTTATATATTTTGATTTGTAAAATAACGATTACATATTTTATACATCTTAATTAAAGTTAAAATTGTTTTTTAAATTATATTATCGATACTGATTATGGTGGTAATAAAAATTTTCAGTATGTTTAGTATAAATGTATTATATATGTCTTATTTGTTACCATATATCATTTTTATTATGTTTTTATGTTGTAATAAAACTTATTAAAACTAATAAAAAATATAATAAATCAAACAAAATATTAAAACCATGTCACGTTATAAATATTTATTTTAATTTTTTGTTTTATATCGATGTATTAGATATTTATATAGAACTGAAAAAAAAAAAAAAAAAAACACACAGTACACACATATAACACGAGTATTATGTTCTAATTGATTCGTATTTAATACATTATATTAAATTTTAACATAAACTTTTTTGATTAATATTATTATATGCTATATTTCTTACTAATTTAAAAATTAATTTTGCAAAAAAATAATTGATTTTAAAATTTTATAAATAGTAATATAATGCTAAAAATGTTATATATATATATATATATATATATGATTTTTATGTAAATTTGTATGAAATTATGTATTTGTTTTTTGATTTTTATGTTATAATAAATATAAAAACTAAAATTATGGTGTTAATATGTCTAATCATCACTTATTTAAAAACAATTAATAACTTAAGATTGTTTTTAAATGTTTTTTTTTTTTTTTATTATATATCAATATCTTTAAGTAATTTATTCTTATATAATCAATTCCAAATGTCATGATAAAAATGTAAAAGAAAATACTAAACAAAGTAGTAAACAAAACAAATAAATATTAATGTTTTAGAATCTAAATAGTATTCTTTAGAAGCATTTAATATGTATTTTGACATAAAGGGAAGTGCAATGTATACATATTTAAAATAATCACATAAGTATGCTCCAATTTATTTATATACGAATGAAATGAAGACTTAACCAAAAAAAGAATTAACAGCATTAAAAAGATAAAAATTATTATACTTATGTTATATTAAACATAAGGTAAATAGCAAGGTAATTATAAACAAATCATGGTGAATAATTAAGTGCATATCAAATGCATTTTTTGATGATTTCTCTTTTTGTAGCGATTTAGTAAAAATCAATGAAAAGTAAATAAATGAGTGAGATATGACATAAAACTAATAAAAATAGATATAGAAGAATAACTTAAGCAAAAGCATAAAAAAATAAAACAAAGAGTAGAAAAAAAAAAAAAAAATTAATAAATAAATATATCAAACAAATAATCAAAGAAAATAATTAAACATGAAAACTAAAAAAAAAAAGACAATCGGACAAAATGATAATAAAACAATTTAGGTGCAAAAAAATAAGTGCAAATCATAAAAATAAAAACATGCAAAATAAATTATATCGAAATATTTAAAGTATTGCACATTTTATAACAGCAGAAAACAAAATATATATGAATAAAAATATATATATTATTTATTTTTTTATATATTTTTATAACACATTCAATAAATTGTTATGTTTTACTTGTCAAGTGTTAATTATCATTTATAAGTTTACATACAAATTTTAATTGAAAAATTGTTTTTAATTTTTTTTGAATACTTTTTTAACCTAATGGTAATAAAAAGTACTAAAATTTTTAATGCTTATAGCTATGAACAATTGGGTATTTAATTTTTAAAAACGCTAGGTGTTTATTAATGTTAGCATAAAGAAACAAAACAGTTACATGAAATCAAGGGTCGTTCGCATTATAGAAAATATTTTAATTAATGTTTAATGTTGTTTATTTTGTAAGTTGTGCATTTAAATACAATTATTTTTGACACACCAAAAATTAAAAAAATTAACAATAGCAATATTGAAATATAAGAAATATATTTTAATTTACTTTGTTTTTTAAATTATGTAGTAATAACATAAATAATTAATTTTATGTTTTTTATATATGTTTTGTGTCTTTTATTTATTCAGATTCAATAAAGGTTGAGCACATGAAAGCTAATTAATGTTCATATACTATTTATCTAGATTTCAATTAGGTTTTAATTATGGTCGATATAAAAAAAAGTGCTATAATAGTACACTTTTAATGTACGTTAATTGAATATATACATTGTTTATTTTTTGCTACATGTTCATGTTTCGACATTTTAAATTGACATATATAAAAAACTTTAATCAATTATATTAAAAAAATATATATATATATGTATGTATGTTGTAAACATTTATAAATTTTAAGTTAATAACGAAAATTTGATATATTATTTTACTAAATATTTATAATGTAAATGACTTTGAATACATTATATCGTATATAGCACTTGAACATGTTGATATAGTTTTAAAAAGATAATATATGAAAAATTATGTATATATATATATTTAAGAGTATATTTTTTATATAATTTAAAAGTATATAATAAAAGATTACAGCTAATATTATAAAACTGAATAATTATGACAACATGGTTAAATGTGCATATAATAGTAGTATTTATAACCAAAATACAAAATATAAAAAATACCTAATGCATGCATATGTTCTTTTTTTTTTTAATGTTAGAAAATTATATTTACTTATATTGATGATAAAGTTTTATATATTTTTTTTTCTTTTTTGTATTAGCACAAAAATCAGCTCAAACTATACAATTAAATAATTATGTATATACTTATATAGATACTAATTAATGCTTATATAAATATTTATATGTATATATATTTATTTATGTTTATTAGTGTGCATGTGACAAATTTATTTATATAAATACATAATACAATAATTTGACATGAATTTAGTGTATTTAAAAATTTTGTTCCACGAATAAATTAATAAGTATATATGTATAATACTTTTTTAATTATTTAACTAATAATAATTTAATACAGATGTATTTTTTTTTTTTTTTAAATAATACTCAATGTTAAGGCGTATTTTATAAATTTACACCCCTTAATTAACTAATGTATATATTTTGCAGCACGTACTTATATTTGTAATATATATGCAACAATATTGGTGAAACAATTATAGATAATGTGTATATATTAGTTTTATCAATTTTAAATACATATAAATAAATAAAAAATTATATCATAAATTGTTGATATTTCCATTTATTTTTTTTTATTTATATATTTAAAACAACAGCAATATGAAATAAGTAAAAGAAACATTTTAAAAAACACATACATTATAAAAAAAAATAGATATCTGAATATTAAGCAATACATTTGTATGTTATAAAGCAGTATTATAAAATAGTACAAAAACAATAAGCAAAATAAAAAATAAGATGCACCGAAAAATAAATTAAGATATGATATTTTAAATAATTTTTTTTAATTATAATAAATGAGATATATAAAAATAAAATATATACAATTGCATTTATTTTTTATTTATATATAAATAAGTAGTTATACATATAAATAATTATATAAAGTTTTATTATTTTTGTATATAATTTAATTTTTACACATTTAAATTTTTTAATACAAAATGAAACTATCTTTTATTATTTATATTGTTAATATATTTTTGATTATTAATTTATTTAC
>NW_022309358.1:0-5104 GCF_002776525.5 Piliocolobus tephrosceles
CCATTTTCCAGATGAGAAAGCTGGGTCCCAGGTGAAGGGGTGGATCTGGGAGAGGAATCCAACTTCCAGGGGCCCAGGTCAGGTATCTCTCTCAGCTCCAGGCTGCAGACTGGACAAAAAATCAGAATTCTCCCACCAGCTTCAGCCATCTTCATGTCTTTATGCCCTCTCCTTAGGAACCCTATTCAGTTGCTGTCAGAGGAGGTTGCATGGAAATAATTAAGAAATACCAGGCTGGGCACCATGCACTGAGTCTATAATCCCAGCACTTTGGGAGGCCGAGGCAGGAGGATCGCTTGAGTCCAGGAGTTCAAGATTAGCTTGGGCAATAGAGTAAAACCTCATCTCTACAAAAAATGCAAAAATTAGCCAGCCGTGGTGGCACATGCCTATAATCCCAACTACTCAGGAGGCTGAGGTGTGAGGATTGCTTGAGCCTGAGAAGTGGAGGCTGCAGTGGGCTGAGACTGTGCCACTTCATTCCAGCCTGGGTGACAAAATGTGACCCTATCTCAAAAAAAAAAAAAAAAAAAAAAAAAACAAAACAAAAATCACCAAATATTAAACATCTTCTTTCTTTCTTTTCTTTCTTCCTTTCCTTTCCCTTCCTTCCTTCCTTCCTTCCTTCCTTCCTTCCTTCCTTCCTTCCTTTCCTAGATTCTAAGTGCTATTTATGTATTAATTGATTCAGTCCTTAAAACAACCCTACGGGCCAAGTACTATGATCATCTCCATTTTGCAGATGAGGTAGCTGAAGATAAGGAAAGGTAAGGTAACTGGCTCAAGGTCACCCAGCCAGTAAGTGAGCCAGGGTTCACACCAGGCTGTCTCAGCCTGCCCTTGGGCCTCTTTAGTCCTCAGCTTTCTCCTCTGTACAATGGGACAACAAGGTGGTCATGAGCGCCCTTGGGGACAGAGCCTGACTCACAGGAGGGTGTGATGTAGGTTTCCCTCCCCCATCAAACCTATTTGAGATGTGGTTCATCCTCCTCCCACACCAGGGTCTCAGTGGGTGGCACTGCCACCCTAGAGCATGAGGACAAGGCAGCAAGGCTCCAAGGCCACAAAAGCCCCACCTCTTCCTCTCCCCATTAGGAGGCCGGTGGGCAGCCATTGTTCTCTCTGTCTTAGTTTCTCAACCTTTGCGAGCTCCCTGCAGTCCTGGCTGGAGTGGGATGGGGGAGGGCTCCAGGCCCCCATCAGCTGTTGCAGTGACAAGCTGTGGCTTCCCCAGGAGGAGGGTGGCCCTGAATGTCCAGGAAATTATTCATATTCTGCTCTCCTGCCCATTAGAACTGCTGTCAGGCCCAGAGCCCATGGTTCTGAGGAGGGACAGGAGGACCACCGGACCCGCACTTAAGCAAGCCTCCAGTCTTTCATGCCATGAGCTGTGTGTCTATCACAGGGTTACTGAGGCCTGCAACAAAGGCTCAGCATACATCTCAGGAGAAAACGGGGTGGATGTGGGTGTCCGGCCCCCACCTGGGGGTCCCTGTCAGAGCAGCAAGGCACATGTGCAGGAACAGGCGCATACATACACTCCTCTACCAAGGAGCCAGTTCCAAGGAGCCAGTGGCAGCAGCCAGGGGCGTGAGGGCACTAGGTCACTTACCCGGTCATGAAATCCCCAAAAATGTAGAGGCCGTTCAGATTGGGGTACTCGCAGCCCCGGTACACGTAGCCCCCTGTGACCGACTTGCCAATCGTGTGAGGGTAGGCGAAAATCGGCAGCACGTCATCTGAGGGGTGGGAGGGCGAAAAGCTGCGGTGAGCCCGCGGGGGACAGGTTCATCTGTCAGGAGAATTCAGACCACGGAGGGAGGAGCGTGCCCACAGCAGGACTGGCGTGGCGGAAAGCGTGTCCGCAGGGGTGCCAGATGCGGATGGGGCGAGGAGAAACTCAAGAGCGCTGCTGGGAGGCCTCCAAGGCACAGGGAGGCTCCCGGTGGAGATGAGGGCAGTCACCGAGGGAGGCTTTGGCTCACAGCCCGTGGAGTTGGGGTGGGGGAAAATCCAGGGTCAGGGGGTGCCTGGGGTGCAGGTGGTCCCCGAGTGAGGCCCTGCCGCACAGCCCATAGAGTGGGGCCGGGGACAGATCCAGGGTCAGGGATCTCCGGGGCGCGGTCTCCGAGGGAGGATCTGCGGCACAGCACGTGGGGTGGGGTGGGGTGGGGTGGGTGCGGATCCGGGGCCAGGGTCCCTGGGGCGCGGGCACTCACTGAGGGAGGAGTTGGCGCACAGGCTGCGGTCGTAGCACTCGAACCCCTCGCGCGCGCGCCAGCCGTAGTTGCCGCCGCGCTCCACCAGGTCCACCTCCTCGAACTTGTTCTGGCCCACGTCGCCGCAGAAGAGGCGCCCGCGACCCGCGCCCGAAGCGGGGTCGCCGCGGTCGAAGGAGCAGCGCCACATGTTGCGCACGCCCAGGGCATAGACCTCGGGCTGCGCGGCGGGGTCGCCCACGAACGGGTTGTCGGGCGGGATGCCATAGGGCAGGCCGCGCTCCTTACGGTCCACGTCGATGCGCAGCACCTTGCCCAGCAGCGCCGACCTGCGGGCGGAGTGGGAGAGGGCGCGGCTCGGGGTCGCCCTGCGCCAGGGCGCACGGGCTCCGCGGAGCAGGTGCCGGCGCGCCGGTTGACCGCTGAGCCAGGTGCAGGGTGAGCCTAGGCTGTGGGATCAGAGACCCTGGGATGCAGTTCCTCCTTAGCTACTTACAGCCGGGTAACCTCATTCATTCACTCAACATGCATCTTCCACCTTCCTGCGCGCCAGGTCTGTCCCATGCGTTGGACACAACACATCATCTATTTCGTCTTGTCCTCACAACAGTGGTTTAGGTAGGCGGCTCCGAGTATGATCCTCACTTTACACATGTGGCAGCGGAGCTCAGAAAGGTCAAATAATGTTGCCCAGTTGCCGCACCACTGGGATCCAGCCCAGACAGCCTGGGCCCAGAAACTCAAGCTCTTTACCACACACTCTGTGCAATGTGGGTGTTCTCAACTGTAATAGTAGAGTGGTCCCGCTCAGTCCACTCAGTCCTCCTGGACTGTGGTATAGGGTGAAAATTCCACTAGAAAAATGACTTGTATTTACAGTTTTCTTCTGGTACCTGGCACTGTGACCAGCACATAGTAGATGACCATTAAGTGTTTGCAGAGTCAGTGAATGAAAGATTGCAATCAAAGCCAAGTGCACCAGAGCGCGGGTTGGTAGGGGAGGGGGAGAGAGCTGAGGGGTGCAGCCCTAAGCTCCAAGCAGCTTAGGGGGATAGCTCATGACAAAAGTGACGTGTGATGGGAAAAATCTGTAATGTGCTTAAAGCCAGTGCAGAGAACATACCCTTTTCATCTGTGGTTTTTGATGCCCCGACTTAATGCATCAGTTTCCCTTGCAGTTAGCACTTTGGTGTCCTCCCTCTGGTTTGCTTTTCAAAGCGGGATTTGTGAAGCTGTATTCCATCATCCTCACATAGCATTCGCACCCACACCTTTCCCTTATCAGTAGGGACAGCAAACAAGTATCCTCTTTCATGGTGGTGAAATGCTCCCACCCAATGTATTCCTTGTGATCAAGCCCCTGTTGCTGGCCTTCCACTTTCCCCCGTAAATTCCTCTCATACACTCCAGCCTGCTGAGCACCATCCAGATCACAGCCCTGAGCCCACGCACCACACACCAGGATTCGGTATCTAAGTGGGCACGACTCGTAGCAGCAAAATAATGTTTTTAAGTTCTGTCCAATTATCCACTAATCCTTAATTTCTATTTTCTCAACTTCATCTCTAAACACATCCCAAACGTGAGAAAGCTCGGATGATGCTTACACTGTCACATAGGAAAGCACAACTCACAAATTGTGAGCACTTTAATTACTGTAATCAACATCATACTTGTACTTGCTATTTTTACTTCCTGGGCGGAGGAAGGTTTTATCATTTTGGCTAAGGGAATGGGGGAGGCTGACTTGAGACTCCTGGACATCCTGGTTACACTCACAAGACTGTGTGTGTGTATGTTGTGAATGTATGTATGTAGATGTGTGTATTTGTGTGTATGTATGTATGTGTGTATGTGTGTGTGGACGTGTGGACGTATGTGTGTATATGTGTGTGTATTGTGTGTATGTAGTATGTGCATATGTGCATGTGTGTATGTGTGTATATGTGTGTGTTGTGTATATGCAGTGTGTGCATGTGTGTGTTTGTGTGTATGTGTGTATGTATGTGTGTGTATGCATATTTGTGTATGTGTGTGTGTGCATAAGTAATGGAATGAGATCTTGAGCTCGTTTGCTCAAGCCAGGAAATGGGTAAAAGAGCAAGACTACACATTAACATCTGGGTCTTCCTGAAGAACCCTGGGACAGGAGCTCCACGTGCTGGTGCCACCCTGCTCCAGCCAGCTCACACTTTCCATTCGGCCTGGGGAGCATCCCTTCCCTTCTTCCAGCAGGGCCAGGCTGACCTTAGAGAAAATCCCATTTGCCCTGAGGCTCGCTAATGTCACCTCTCAGGTGCCTGTGCCCAGAGGGTCCTGTGCCTGGCCCTGGGCAGCCACGATTGCCTTTACTCCTTGTGACAAGCTGCCCGCAGAGTGGGCTTTTATCCCCTCTGTTGATGGCAAGTGACTCGCCTAGGCTGCCCAGCTAGATGTAGGCTGAGCTGGGACCCAGAACCTTTTCTCCTGCCCTACACTGCCTGGCTGAGGAAGGAACTCACCCTCTGGAAGAGTATGAGAAGCCCAGGGTTATGTAGACCAACCCACTAGCCAACCAAAAGCTGAACATACTTGTTTTGGGCATTTCCGAATGTCCCAAAGGGGTCTCCGGCCATCCCGCCATCTCCGGTGAAGATGTAGAGGTACCCGTCATCCCCAAACAGCAGCTGACCGCCGTTGTGGTTTGAAGCTGGTTCTTTGACCTCCAGGAGTATCCTAAAGGAAGATAAGGGCCCCTAAAACTCAGCCTTCCGCGCATGAGCCAAACACACAAAACAAGATCACGCTCTCTCTTCACAATGGAAAAGACTTCCCTTCCCTCCCCTCCCCTCCCCCCCTCCCTCCCTCCCTCCCTTCTTTCTCTCTCTTCCTTCCTTCCTTCCTTC
>NW_022309358.1:8104-13490 GCF_002776525.5 Piliocolobus tephrosceles
GTGCGTCGTTCCCGCTGCGCTAAGGGAAGCGGGCAGGTGAGTGCTGGCGGCGGTCTCTGCGCGCGCGCCCCGCGGGCTGCGGGGAAAACTCAGGCTGCGTCTCCGAGCTCTGCGAGGCCGTCCCTCGCCCTGGCCAGCGCCCCTCGGCCGAAGTCCGGCCCGCGCCCCCGCCAGGGTCTCCGCCTGCCGCTCTGGGCCCAGGGCTTGAAGGGGGCAGGTGTGCGCTCGGGGGCCTGGGCGGGGAGGGCCCGGCGGGGTCGGAGGGCGCCGGTCGGCCTCTGCCCGGGCGCCCTGCGGAGCGGGAGGCGCGCGCTCGCCGCTGCCGGGTCCCCTCTGCCGCCCACGCTCCCGGGCCCCGCGCCACCCGGTCTCGAGGTGGTGGCAGGTGCAGGCAGCGCTCTCCCCGCGTTTGGTCTCCTGTCCCCGGCCCTCGCTCCTGCTCTCGGGTGGGGCCCTGGCCCCTCGCGCTGGTCGGCTCGGCTCTGCGCGCGGCCGGGTCGAGCTCTCATTTCCTTCCTTCCTTCCGTCTCCCCGGTGCTCGGGGAAGGCCGTGCGGTTTTATGTTCCTCTCTGCGAGTTCTCAGTGCCCACCGGGGTGCCCGGGGACCAGCCCCCGCCTCCTCCCGCTCGGTCCAGTTAGGAAGACGGTCGTAGGAAATAGGTCGTCTTTCTTCCCACGCGTCCCTGGCCGTGCTCCACAGGCGCAGTGCCCTACCACGGAGAGGCATTCAGTGCTTTAGAGTTTGTCATTCTGGCGTTAAACTCTTCTCCTCGTGGCTCCAGCCTGGCGATGCAACTCTGTCTTTCCCCCGGCTCCACTCGGGAAAAGGAGCCGACAGTGACGCGCGCCACTGGCTGCGGGGCTCACCCTCGTCGGGCCGGGGTTGGGAGGAGGGCGTTTAAGTATTACAGAGGCATTCACGGCTTAGGACCACTCGGACCGTGTTATTTTGCTTTTCTAAATAAATAAGGTGATATTTCAAAAATACTTTTAAAGTGTGCTGACAAATTAATATTGCTTTTAAGAATCCTCGAAGAGTTACCTCTCTCTTCGTAGCCTGATTGTGGTGCTGATGAGACCACTATAAATGCGTTTGTCAAAACTCAGAACCAGACACTGAAAAGTGTGAATTTTACCTTATATAAAATATACCTCTCCCTGTCCCGTTTTTCTTCTTGAAGTGACCTTGCCAGTATTTCAAAACTGAGCCAACCAGTAATAATGTCGGAGAAGTGTTTATTATTTTAAGTGAATACCTTTAATCCAAAAATATAGCGAAATAAAAGCAGTCTTCCTCTCCACTGTTAAAATTTGCCAAGACTTGCTTGAACCTTGCTGTATATCCTGTGTTTATACGGGCTGCCATGCGTGAAGAAAGTTCAGCAGCACCGGATTAGTCCCAGGGGCTGCCGTGATTGATACTTTGGTGAAATTCCAACAGTTTACCGAGGAGTTTTTCTCTGGCTTAAGAAAGTAGTTTGCAAAGCCAAGTTCTCAAACAGCTACAGAACCTCTTTATTGGGACCCCAGACAACCTTGGATTTTAGCCTTCTGCTACCCCTTTCCTGTCTGCCCTCTAAGTGATTGTAAGTTAATACCTGAAATGGAACTCTAGTCTGAAGGAGTAAAATAGTTGCTTCTCCAGTGTGCTAACATCTCAGGGCTATTTTTTCCTGGAATTGGAGTGGTGTTGGATTTGAAGATTAAAACATCTTATGTTTGTATGTACGGTGATAGCGAAAGCTACTTGTAAGAGCACAGTGACTGTCAGTGAGAAAGTGATGGCTACTGCGATGCTCTTCCGTGCGGTGGACATTTAGGCCACATTTTAAATGATAATTAAACTTTCGCTTTAGAAGCCTGGATAATGAGAAAAATGTGGAGGTTGTACTCAGATATTTTTCCTGTTTAAAGCTCAACCACTGGACAACTGTTTTTGTTTTGAGAGTTCTGATAAACGGTCACAACAGCCTCCTGGAAACACAGGACTCTCCTGCCTGGAGGAGAATGACAGGATGACGGCACCGGAGAAAGTATGACCATCAGCGACAAAGGCTTGCTTGGAGTGAATATTTAGTAGACAATCATTGAATTCAATGAAAACCAGGTGCATAGTTTGTGCTGTGTAGAGTTGTAGTAAAAATATAAGCAATAATCCTACCTCCAAGTCAAGGTTACTCTGAATGCTTTGTGACTAGATGTCAGTGTAGTTTGAGGTGTACCGGGTATCTGAAATGTTTGAATTACAGAGTCTTTTTTCTTATCACGAATCCGAGGTAGGGTTTAGAAGTGTAACTAATAATGTATCTTTCTTATGTGTAGTTGGATGACTGTCCTTCTCTGAGAGGTTGTTTATCTTTAGAGACTGGTTTGCCTGTTCCCTGGTTGCTGTGCCTGGTGCTTCTTTTGGGGGTGGGGAGGAAGAGTTTCAAGTGTGTTTCTTTCCCTTGGACCGAAGTCCTGGGAATGGAATGGTGACTTTGTTCCCCCAAAGAGAACTAGGAGTCATTTATTCCTATGGCATTAAATATTTTTAACAGAACAGTGAACTTATCTTTATTCTTATGTTACTTTGGATTTTGCTTGTGGCCAGTTACAATATTTGCTTTCTCAATTACCTACCATTATTTTTGGGCCCTTTTTAAATCAGTGAAAAATCTTCTGATTAGCTGTGCATCTTTACTCTCCTGCTACAGTCGTAGAAGTGTTTATCTGGGTAACAGTTTGTTCTGGGTCATGTTTAACCAGTCAAGAGTATTAGACTAAAGATTCTTGCTTTTACAGTTTTCTACAGTTTTCACTTTTGTTGCCTTTACAATGGATTTCTGTCCATTGGATTTCCTTTTATCATCTCATTTTTCTATTCATAACATTGGAGAGGTTAACTATTTTGATATGCAAATATAATTAATTTACATAATTACTCAAGTTAAAAAATCTCTGTCAAAATATTAATATATATAATGTATTTTCCTATTACAAAGAAGTTTAGACTTGGCTTTTTTTTTTTGGGATGGAATTTTGCTTTTGTTGCCCAGGCTGGAGTGCAATGTCGCGATCTCGGCTCACTGCGACGTCTGCTTCCTGGGTTCATTCTCCTGCCTCAGCCTCCTGAGCAGCTGGGATTACAGGCATGTGCCCCCACGCCTGGCTAATTTTGTATTTTTAGTAGAGATGGGGTTTCTCCATGCTGGTCAGGCTGGTCTCAAACTCCCAACCTCAGGTGATCCGCCCACCTTGGCCTCCCAAAGTGCTGGGATTACAGGCATGAGCCACAGCACTGGGCTGAGACTTGGTTTATAGTCTTTTGAAAAAAAATTAGCATCTGCAAGATTAAGAAGTCTTGCTTTTTAACTCAAGCCAGAGATTAGCTGTGTTGACCCCGTTTCCACTTGGGAGTCTCCTCTAAGTTTTGGAAATAAACAGACTGTAAAAACAAGAGGTAAAAACACAGATATTGAACATTTTCAACTGAGATAAATTTGAATGGAAGAAAACTGATTCCAAATGATTATAAAATTCAAATACCAAAGTTAAGACTTTGCAATTCTTTTTTTTCTTGTATCAAGTACTTTCCAAGTAGAAGTGAACTAGTAAGTCCATACAGTCTTGGTTGACAATGGAAGACACATCTGTCTTTGATGTTAAGATTTTGAAAGGGATCTACTGATTACTAAGCCAAAGTGAATTCTTAGCCTTTTACGAGCCTAACCTCAGTACTGGGATGGGGAAGTAGGGGAGGGCAGAGGGACAGAGCAGGAAGAAATGTTTCCACTGTTTTTTAGAAGGACAAAAAAATTGTCTAGAGAATGTAGATAATCAGGTGTCTACACGGAACTTTTTATTTTTAATTTTTAATTGACAAAAATATTTGATACATAGAACTCTTAATAAAATGTGCACTATCTTAGGCCTATCACTATCTATGATCCTGAGTTTCACTTTCCTTTTTTTAAGAAAACAATTCATTAGGACGTAACAGGTCTAAGAAATTCTTCCAACTAAATGGTTTACAATGTTCAGTCTCAGAAAATAGACATGCCTTTTCAGTATCAGCAGTTTCCTCTTACACATATTTGAGAGGAAGTAAGGATTAGTGTTATTAAAGCTGCTTTTACCATAAAATATTTACTGGTGTCTAATAACATTTTTGGTTTGTTGGTTGTAATAATTTAGCATTGCTGCATGTCATGGTCACCTCATGGTTCTGCGTTTTTCCCCGGCAACGAAGGTGTGGCATTGCAGAGATCACGATGGGATGTGCTGGATTGGATGGAAGCTCTTTTGAAAGTTTCGCCCATGTCCCAATTTAACCTGCAGCTCCTCCTATGTATTTGGACAAAGCCAGCAAAATAACTATACTTTTAAAAGGCCAAAGAAATAAAACCTTTACATGCATATATTTTATCACTGCAAGGGAATAGTATTATTTTGAATATCAGAGATAACAGTGAACCTTTGGAGGTCTCATTAATGGGTTGGTTTTGAGCCGAACTCATGAAATATTATTGAGTGTCAGTAAGATTTGTCATTGAGGTGTGCAGGTGAGGCTCTGACACAAACTGAGTCTATCATTTTGCATAAATTACTCAGTCTCTGTAAGTGTCAACTTTCTCATCGGTAAAGGGGGCTTGTTAATACCTGTCTGACACTGTGTAAAATGCTTCCTCAATTCCTGATCATATAATAAATGCCCAAATGACATGATTGTGGTGGGGACGATCACGTTGGGGAACTGCCATAGGCCACAGGACACGGCAAGGATGATCCTGAAATAAGGAACATGACAGCATGAATAGTTGCATTTAGGTTCAAAAACTCAGTTGTTGATATAGCATATCTATCTTGCTGAAGATCATGAAAGACTTTAGTTGTGACTGTCTTGCCCTTTTTAGGCTGTGGGACCATGTTGTATCATCTTTGTGTTTCAGATTAGATTCTCAGAAAATGTGCGGGAGTGAGGGAATGAATTCACTTGGCTCGTAGAAAAGCTAGGGCAGTCTTGGGAATATTAGTCAAATTTCTTTGAGTTCCAGGAAGGTGAGTAGTCCATCTCCGAACACATCTGAAGGGTTTTGTTGACTTTGAAGAAGAAAAAACAGTTCATTGAAGTATAATATGCGTAAGTCATTTTGCTCACTTCTGAGAAATATGTAGTAATGAGGGGCACATTAGGCCTGGAGAAGACAAAACTTTGGGGAGACATAAAAGCTGACAGGTCAGAGAGGATGGTGAACTTCTCTGCAATATTGTACTGGAGGGGCTCACAAAGCGGGAGATTGTCTTGGAAGTGAACGTGCAGCTCTGCTGGCCACCTAAAGGCAGAAGCTTTGAATCTGCCTTTTTCACTTACTGACAATCCGCCTTAGGCTGTGTGTTTGTTAA
>NW_022309359.1:0-2039 GCF_002776525.5 Piliocolobus tephrosceles
CTTGAGTTAGAAATTGTGCTTGCCTTTACTTTTTGTTCCCAGGATTAGTTGTTGTTGTGTGTATGCTAAGAGGCTGTTATGAGGACAGCTGGTCAAGTAAATAAGGAAATATTTAGGTGAGAAAGAGATATTCAGTCATGGGGCCTATTAGTTTTCTGATTCTTGATGGAATTCCTGACTATAGTATCCCAAATGGTTGAAGAACAGTTAAGAACATATGTGCAGTGTTTCCAAGTAGCTTTCTATTCGAAAGGCCGCTTGGCCCTCCTAAGTGTGGGTGGTCATTGTCATGTGGCCTTTGATGTGGCAATGACCTATCTGTGCTCACGTGGGGAAGGGTCGCCTCACCAGAGCCCTCCTTGTGCAGGTGTTCATGCGTGCCCTCTTCCACTACAACCCTGGCGAGGACCGGGCCATCCCTTGTCAGGAGGCGGGCCTGCCCTTCCAGTGCAGGCAGGTCCTGGAAGTGGTGAGCCAGGACGACCCCACGTGGTGGCAGGCCAAGTGAGTCGGGGACATCAACCTTCGAGCCGGCCTCATCCCCTCCAAGTGGTTCCAGGAGAGGTGGGTCTGGGGTGTATCGTGAAGGGCTGGTTCCAGAATGGCAGAGGTGCACGTACATGACAGGCCCCCAAGTCTCTGTGTCCTCACAGCCAGAGGGGCCTGCTGAGCGTTGTTTCCCCAAGGTAAGTACCAGCTGCACTTCTGTTTGGTCTTTTCCCATAACTAGTGGTGATGGCTATTTGAGATTTAAAGGAATCTATTGTGTGTGTGTGTATATATATATGCACACACACAAAATACATGTATATACACAAACATATATATGTGTGTGTGTGTGTGTATATACATAAATATACACACACACACGCCTCAGCTTCCTTTTTTTTTTTGAGACAGAGTCTCACCCTGTCACCCAGGCTGGAGTGCAGTGGTGAATCTTAGCTCACTGCAACCTCCACCTGCCGGGTTCAAGCGATTCTCCTGCCTCAGTCTCCCAAGTAGCTGAGATTACAGGCGTGCACCACCATGCCTGGCTAATTTTGTATTTTTAATAGAGACAGGGTTTCACCATATTGGCCAGGCTGGTCTCAAACTCCCAGCCTCACGTGATCCACCTGCCTTGACAGAGAGAAGAGAAAATGGGACACACACAAACACATAGACACACAGACAGTCATACGGCAGTGGCACACAAACAAACACCCCCAGGCAGCCGCTGGGGCTACGGCGTTCGGCTCTGCACCCAGAACAACCCTCGGTTGAGAGCTCAGCCCAGGGGTCAGCAGGCCAACCCGTCCTCGAGGTCACGGCGGGGCACGACTTCTGGGGAGACTCACCCGAACAGCGTCCGGGCGGGCCTGAGGCTGGGATGCGGCCCTGCTTCCCCCGGACCCGGCCTGTGCTTTCAACATCCTAGTCAGCCCTTTGCCAGGACTCCTGGCATCCGGAGACAGTCCTGTCGACCCCGTGGAGAGGTCACGCTGGAGCCTCGGAGCCCCGCCATCCAAGCACTGCCAGGGAGGGCTCCTGTTTGCCAGGTCTCAGGGTGTGGTTCCTATGACAACCGTGGGAACCACTGTGACGTGAGCACACGCTCACCACTTGCGCATGCGCATTGGCTGGGCCGCTCCGGGCTCCGCTGCCAGCAGTCAGACTGCGTCCCCTTTAAAGGACAGCGGCCGCTGGGCGCCAGGGGCTCTCCTGCTGCAGCCTTGGCAGCGGCTGCATCCGGGGTCCTGTAGGGGGCCGCGTGGGAGAGGCGGCCGCCGGCCACGTCCCACGATCAAACCCCCAGGAGTCCCGACTTCAGAAAATCCTTGAGCCGATTTCCACCAGGGGAGGGGGATCTTCAGGGTGCCTGCTGGAGTCATGACCCCTCATCAGAACCTATTCTGGACCCCTACGGGGGAGAATGGATGGGCTGAGCACATCCACTGAGGCAGGCAGGGCCTGGCTGCAGCCCAGAATCATCCCATGGTCCTCAAGGCATGGAGTCAGCTGAAAGTTCACTGACCCATGAGCCCTCTGCCTCCCTC
>NW_022309360.1:0-1021 GCF_002776525.5 Piliocolobus tephrosceles
CCCCAAAACCTATTGAAATTAAAAAATAAATAAATAAAACACCTGAAATAAAGTTTTAAATATGACCTGCAATTTAAATCGTATAAAAGTAGGTGTTCTGAATGCATGTATTGACTTGTAACTGAACTACTTCTTATATTGTCAGTATTTGGTAATATGTTCTAGAGTGAATAGCTTTTTTTTAATGGTAATTAAAAAATGGTTCATGGCTTCCCTTCACAACCAGGTGATAGGATGGTTGTTCCGTTTGTTTAAATATAAAATAATTTAAAATTATTTAGTAAATAGTATCATTAAGAGTTAATATTTCTGTTTCAACAAAAAATAGAATTTTACATTAAATTTAGAATACTTATTTTTCTGTTTAAAAGCAATAAATAAGTTACAAAAATAATATAAAAAAAGGAAAATAATTATATCAATCATAAGACCACCATCTAATGAAAATCCTTACTAGCTGTTGATGTCCTTCTATAATGTATTTGCATGCATATATATTTGTATTTATATAAATGTATTTATCTTACAGTCTAAAATGAATTTTATATTCACTTTACATTTTAGGCTAAAATGGGATAATTCTTGTATGGCTACAAGAATTGGCTTAAAGGAAAAGGTAAGCTGTATTTTAGCTTCAGTTTATCTAAGTACCTTTAGTAATTATCAAGCATATTTCTGAGTACTGGCTTAAAAGTTATATGTTATAAGTGGAAATTCCAGTCAATGCTCCTTTTAAAGGTTTGAATCAATGTTTTCATTCCGTTTTGTTAGCCATACAATTTTTTCAGTCTTTCTAGTGAATAAAATGTGTGAATTTTGTGTGACACTATCAGAAGCCATTTAACACCAAGGTTTCTTAAGATATTTGCACAGTAGCAAGTTCTCACAAGATATAAAATCTAAGATTGGTGTTAATTGCCCGCATTCCAGTAATCTTCAGGTCATGACCCTAATGTCAATATTTGAAAAGCATATAAAAATTCTATGCAGTGTTGAGGCAGATAGGGCATTGTTTTGTTCA
>NW_022309362.1:0-4229 GCF_002776525.5 Piliocolobus tephrosceles
AACACTTTTACACTGTTGGTGGGTCTGTAAACTACTTCAACCATTGTGGAAAACAGTGTGGCAATTCCTCAAGGATCTAGATCTAGAAATACCATTTGACCCAGTCATCCCATTACTGGGGATATACCCAAAGGATATAAGTCATGCTGCTATAAAGACACATGCACACATATTCTTATTGCGGCACTATTCACAATAACAAAGACTTGGAATCAACCCAAATGTCCATCAGTGACAGACTGGATTAAGAAAATATGGCACATATACTCCATGGAATACTATGCAGCCATAAAAAAGGATGAGTTTGTGTCCTTTGTAGGGACATGGATGCAGCTGGAAACCATCATTCTCAGCAAACTATCACAAGAACAGAAAACTTACCACCACATGTTCTCACTCATAGGTGGGAATTGAACAATGAGATCACTTGGACACAGGAAAAGGATCATCACACACCAGGTCCTATTGTGGGGAGGGGGTAAGGGAAGGAATAGCATTAGGAGATATACCTAATGTAAATGACAAGTTAGTGGGTACAGCACACCAACATGGCACATGTATATATATGTAACAAACCTGCACGTTGTGCACATGTACCCTAGAACTGAAAATATAATAATAATAAATAATAATAATAAAAGATACAGACCAGTATCTTACTGTGACCATGTGCTTTCATTTCTTATGTATACATTTAACTTTATATTATGAAATCATTCTCTGTATCCTTGGTAATCCTCTTTAATCTCAAGTCTACCTTACCTAATATTACTATAGCTACTCTTTTGGTTAGAGTTTGGATGACATATATTTTCTCATGTTTTTATTTTTCACCTACCTATATTTAATTGGGCTTTTTATATGCAACATGCGCTTTAATCCTTTTTAATTGAACCTCTACATGTCATGAATTTCACAGTACACTTTTCTATTTTTGCTTTAAAAGTCATTTTGCTTTTGAGCATGTTAAATGATAAAATCATGCATTTATATTTATTTTTGTAGCTACCATTTTCAGGACTCTGCTTTCCATTTTGTTGATCCAGATTTCTGTTCTACTTAATTTTCCTGCTGCCTCATGGACTTCTTTACATATTGTAGTTTAGGCCTACTATTGACGAGTTCTTTCAGTTTTGTAGGTCTCAAACAATCTTTAGTATTCCTCATTTTTGAAAAATAAAGTATTTTTTTCTTTAAAGAATTTTAGGTTGACATTTGAATACTTTCTTTAAAGATATTGCTGTGCTGTTTTCTGTTTTTTGAATTGTGTCCAAAACTAAACTTTTTTCGTCCTTAATTTGCATTTTTCTGTATGTTGTATTTGTCTCTTCTCTAGATTATAATGCACTATGGAGAAGTATCTTCATATTTCATGTGCGTTGGGTTAATTGGCATTCTTGGATCTGTAGATTCAAAGCCTTCATAAAATTTGAAGAAAGGTTGACTGGTTTTCTTTAAATATTATTCTGTCTCCTTTTCTCCTTGGACTTTAATTACATATTTACCAGCTACAAGTTTTTCATTGGCTCCAGAAGTTGTGTTTACTATTTTTTTCCAGTCTTTTTCCTTTTTGTATTTTGGATATTTTCTATTGCTATTATTCAAGTTACCAAAACTTTTCTTCTGTAATATCTACTTTTTTTTTCAAATCTTTTTTTATTATTATTTTTATTTTTTATTTTTTTATTATACTTTAAGTTCTAGGGTACATGTGCATAACGTGCAGGTTTGTTACATATGTATACATGTGCCATGTTGGTGTGCTGCACCCATCAACTCGTCAGTACCCATCTACTTTTTAAAAGTTCAGGTAATTTAGATTTTAACTCTAGAATTGTTCAGATCTGGCTGAGCATGGTGGCTCACCCCTGTAATCGCAGCACTTTGGGAGGCTGAGTTGGGCAGATCACAAGGTCAGATGGAGACCATCCTGGCTAACACAGTGAAAGGCCTGTCTCTACTAAAAATACAAAAAGCCGGGAGTGGTGGTGGGCGCCTGTAGTCCCAGCTACTCGGGAGCCTAAGGCAGGAGAATGGCGTGAACCCAAGAGGTGGAGCTTGCAGTGGGCCAAGATCACGCCACTGTACTCCAGCCTGGGCAACAGAGTGAGACTCTTGTCTCAAAATAAAGAAAGAAAGAATTGTTCAGATCCCAAAAAGTATCTGAGAAACCTGCCAAAAAAAAAAAAAAAAAAAGTCTCATTCTATAAACATAGTAGGCAAAGAGTCAAAAAATCAGCTTAAAAGTAGCTTAGAGATAAGAGGCAGCACAAATCTCTACAGTTGTCCTGTTGTCATCCACGAGTGCCTGATATATAAGTCTTAAGAAACTCATGTCCTCGCCACACTGAACTTGTTCAAGTCATTTGTTGTCGCTGTTCTTGTTTTTATGATTCTGGGTTTTTCTCATTTCGACTCATACTATGTGACTGGATGTCAGGCATTTTGAACTTTATCTTACTGACTTCTGGACATTTTTGCGTTTCTACACATAATTTTGAGCTCTATTCTATGATATAGTTAATTGCTGGGTAACAGTTTGGTCTTCTTTGTCTTGCTGCTAAAATTTGTTAGGTGGAACCAGAGCAGCATGTTGTCTAAAACTAATTTTTCACTCAATACTAAGGCAGAATACTTATGACTACTTTATCCAATGCTTCTTTTATTTATCAGATATTTCATTGTGGCTAATAAAAACAGAATTATTCGTAACTTTATGTCAGCACTAGATTTTTTTCCAATTCTTTTAGATGGTTATTTCCTCTCCCTTAGTTTCTTCACAACTGCACCTGTAAGTCTTTGCCTTAAGACTTGCGGTGACTCTGTACATTTCTCCAGAATTCTACGTGTAGCTCTCTCCTCTCTGTTACTCTGCCCTGCTTACTCTTGTCACCTTGGCCTTCCTGGGCTCTCAGCTTTATCTCTTCATCTTATGGCGACCATCAGGCTCCACCTGGGTGCCTCATCATGTGTCATGGTCTAAGAACTTCTCAGGTGCTAAGTTAGGTAATCATAAGGCTCACTTCATTTGTTTCCCACCTTGCAGGGATCACTGTCATCCATATTTTGATGTCCACTACCTTGAAAACCATTGTCTTGTGTATTTTCTATAATGTTTGATTTCATAAAGGTGGGTATTTTTTAATCTCTGGTACTCCATGGTAGTCTAAAGAAGAAATCCCTTTACAGTGGATTTTATTTCAAAAAAAAGTCCTCCTCTATAAAGTATTTTCTTCGTATATTAATCTTTTTTCCTAACACATGTACAAATTAGTATTTTCTTCAGAGGGGTTAATTGTTTATTTTGTATTTTTACAGACTGACATGATTTTGTCATTGTCATAGTCACCGTATTGCTAATTTAGAATCTAGTTTCTAGAATACTCTTCCTTTCATCTTCTCTACTTGCCTCTGGTTAAAGACTACACACAGTACGAAAAATTCCTTTTATTGTCTCAAACAAATATTCAGTCATTTTTGATATCCTACTTTTATTTCAGGTGAAGCAGTCTCTCTATATTGAGGAAGAGTCAATAAAGATGACTTTTGAATTATGAACTGAAATGTGTTACACACTGACACTCAGAAACTGGTTTCAGTTTCACCCTTTAGAGTTACAAAGCACCTATGATACAGAAATTACCCCAAAGTGTTCTTCTTTGAAAGGCCACAGCACTTCGCCCTAAATATTCAAGCAAATAGGTGGTGACAATCTATCAATATAGTAGGAATTATAGTGTTATGTAGTGGAGCAAATTCTCAGATTCAGTAGAAATTTCATCTGGATAAACTTTAAGAGTTTTTCAAATACTGAGACTCTATGGTACTTATTTTCTGAGACATGCATAGAGTATAGGAGCCTTAGTCCTTTTATGTGCCAATCATACAAAGAAAAAATATCAAAATAAAAAAATTTCACATTTTGACATTTTTATCCTAAAAGTTAATAGTGGTATAGTAGATGTATGTACATACATGTGTGTTTGTGTGTGTATATTTATATATACATGCACATATAACGTGTATTAATATATACACATCTATAAATATATGCATGTATATTAATCTGAATTAAATAGTATTCAAACAAAATATTCTACATCTATTCTATGAAGAAAGTCATCAAATTTAATACTTGCTATTTTGTATATCCTTGACAATGGCGTTCTCAGGTAAGCTTTGTTTTTAAGAATATTTTTCAACATAGGCCTGACTAAATCCTGACGGGT
>NW_022309364.1:0-95 GCF_002776525.5 Piliocolobus tephrosceles
TTTGTTACATGGATATATTGTGTAGTGGCAGTCTGGGCTTTGAGTGTCTCCATCACCCAAATAATGTTCATTGTACACATTAAGTAATTTCTCAT
>NW_022309364.1:195-4112 GCF_002776525.5 Piliocolobus tephrosceles
GTGTACACATTGTTTAGCTCCTACTTTTTTTTTTTTTTTTTTTTGAGATGGAGTCTTGCTCTCTCGCCCAGGCTGGAGTGCAGTGACACAATCTTGGCTCACTCTAAGCTCTGCCTCCCTGCTTCACACCATTCTCCTGCCTCAGCCTCCTGAGTAACTGGGACTACAGGTGGCGGCCAGCAAGCCCGGCTACTTTTTTGTATTTTTAGTAGAGACGGGGTTTCACTATGTTAGCCAGGATGGTCTCGATCTCCTGACCTCGTGTTCCGCCCACCTTGGCCTCCCAAAGTGCTGGGATTACAGGCATGAGCCACCATGCCAGGCCTAGCTCCTACTTTTTTTTTTTTTTGAGACAGAGTTTCGCTCTTGTCTCCCAGGCTGGAGTGCAGTGGTGTGATCTTGGCTCACTGTAACCTCCACCTCCCGGATTCAAGCAGTTCTGCCTCAGCCTCCAGAGTAGCTGGGATTACAGGCATGCACCATCACACCCGGCTAATATACACATATATATATGTATATATATATATATATATTTTTGTATTTTTAGAGAGACGGGGTTTCACCATGTTCATCAGGCTGGTCTTGAACTCCTGACCTGGTGATCCGCCTGCCTCGGCTTTCCAAAGTGCTGGGATTACAGGCGTGAGCCACTGTGCCTGGCTAGCTGCCACTTTTAAGTGAGAACCCACAGTGTTTGATTTTCCACTTCTGAGTAATTTCACTTGAGATGTGAAATCCTCCAGTTTCATCCAGGTTGCTGCAAGGGACATCGTTTAATTCTTTTCATGGCTCGAAAGTATTTCATTATTTACATATAGCATATCTTCTTTATCCAGTCATCAAGAAGCATCTGTGGGCCAGGCACGGTGGCTCATGCCTGTAATCCCAGTACTTTGGGAGGCTGAGGCAGGTGGATCACAAGGTCAGGAGATCGAAACCATCCTGTGAATGATGAAACTCTGTCTCCAAAATACAAAAAATTAGCTGGGCGTGGTGGCGGGTGCCTGTAGTCGCAGCTACTTGGGAGGCTGAGGCAGGAGAATGACGTAAACCCGGGAGGCGGAGCTTGCAGTGAGCCAAGATCGTGCCACTGCACTCCAGCCTGGGCGACAGAGCGAGACTCCATCTCAAAAAAAAAAAAAAAAAAAAACAAGCATCTGTGCATGTGTGTGTGTGTGTGTATATGAGAGAGAAAAAAATGTTTATAGAACTTTGTACCTAATAAACAAAAATGCTTCCTTTATTAACACATACAGACATTCCCAACTTTTGTGAATTAGGCCCCAAAGAAGAACCTCAAAAATCCACCCCCCCAAAAAAAATTTGCTGTTTCTTGGTTTTGATTGATGATTCTTTTTATTTTGTTGTACAGATCCAGTTTAGAGAGAAGGTTCTATGGACTGCTATAACGCTCTTCATTTTCTTAGTATGTTGTCAGGTATGTAATTATACTGTTAAATAAATGTCTCTACCATTGTTCTAAGGTCTTGATTGGTTAGAATTTGAGAATTTTTTTTTTTTGTTAAAAATACATTGAGCTCAACATATTGAGCATTATTATCCTTTTTATTTTTTATTATTAATTTTTATTTGAGATGGAGTCTCACTCTGTCGCCCAAGCTAGATGCAGAGGCATGATCTCGACTCACTGCAACCTCTGCCTCCTGGGTTCAAGTGATTCTTCTTCCTTGGCCTCCCAAGTCTGGAACTCCTGACCTCAAGCTGTCCACCTTCCTCAGCCTCCCAAAGTGCCGGCATTATAGGCGTGAGCCACCGCGCCCAGCCAAATTTTTGTATTTTTAGTAGAGATGGGGTTTTCCTGTCTTGGTCAGGCTTATCACGAACTCCTGACCTCAGGTGATCTACCCGCCTCAGCCTCCCAAATTGCTGGGATTACAGGCGTGAGCCACTGCACCCTTTTTTATCTGGCAATTTTTTGTTTTTAAATGAGACAGGGTCTCTATGTTGCCCAGGCTAGTCTTCATCTCCTAGGCTCAGGTGATCCTCCTGCCTCAGCCTCCCTAGTACGTAGGCCAGCAGATGTGCCCCACCATGCCTGGCTCATTTTTAAATTCTTTTGCAGGGAAAGGGTCACACTAAAACCAAATTTTTAGAATCTTGGGTTGTACTATGTTTAAAAATCACTAAAATTCGATGATAGTGTTTTTTTGTTTCTTGTTTTTTGGTTTCTTTTTTGAGACAAGGTCTCACTCTGTCACTTAGGCTGGAGTGATCACTTCAGCCTCGACTTCCCCAAACCCAGGTGATCTTCCCATCTCAGCCTTCTGACTAGCTGGGACTACTGGCACAAGCCACCACACCCAGTTAATTTTTTTGGTATATTTTATAGAGGTGGGGTTTTGCCATGTTGCCCAGGCTGGTCTCGAATTCCTGGGCTCAAGCCATCCATCTACCTCTGTTTCCCACAGGGCTGGGATTACACGCCTGAGCCACCACACCCAGCCCAATGATACTTTCAAATACAATTTTGCAGACATACTAACTTCACAGTGTGAGTATGAAATGTGATCTGCCTATGTTTTAGGGTTGTTGTAAAGATTAAATAAGATAACTTAGGTCAAGGTAGATGGGCATGGTGGCTCATGCCTGTAATCCCAGCACTTTGGCAGGCCGAGGCAGGCGGATTATTTGACATCAGGAGTTGAGACCAGTCTGGTCAACATGGTGAAACCCTGTCTCTACTAAAAATACAAAAATTAGCTGGGCATGGTGGTGTGCACATATAATCCCAGCTACTCAGGAGGCTGAGGCAGGAGAATCACTTGAACCCAGGAAGTGGAGGTTGCAGTGAGCCGAGATCACACCACTGCACTCTAACCTGGGCAGCAGAGCGAGTTGCCATCTCAAATAAATAAATGAATAAAAACCAGATAATTTAGGTCAAGGTTTTTTGGGGAGTTCGAAAAGCTATTGAAATACTTGTAAGAACTTTTAAAAAATTATATTAGGAAGCAGTAGAACAGATTAGGTACCTAATCTGGAGAAAAACTAACTATATTTACTTTCTGAAAAATGAAATGATCTGATAATTTAAGTACTTTTACTACTGTACTTGCTTTAAATTTGTTTTAAATGGTTAGGGAGAGAAGTTTAAAGAAACAAAGAAAAATACAAAGAAAAAAAGAATAGTCATTCATATTTCTACCATTTACTTTCAGCATCTTAGAATCTCTCCCCACCATTAAAAAAAAAGTCAACCTTATGGAGGTATAATACATACACGGTGAAGTGCACCTGTTTTTAGGCGTACGTTTTGGAGAGTTTTGGCAAATTTCTGCACCCACGTAACTACAACCTCTGTGGATATAGAACATTTCTGTCACCCCCAAAGTTCACTGTAACCTTTCTCAGTGAATCTCCACAGGACCATCCGCCACTGATCTACATCCTGTTACTCTACTTTGATTTGTTTTTTCTAGAGCTTCATGTAAATAGAATCATACAGTAGTATTCTTTAGTGTCTGACGTCATCATAATCTTTTTGAGATTAATTCATATGGTCATTACATCAGTAATTCATTCCTTTTTATTTCTGAATACCGTTATAATGTATGAAGTTATCACAGTTTATTCATTCATTCACTTGTTAGACATTTGGGTTGTTTCCAGATTTTGGCTACAACAAATTAATTTGCTATGAACATTGATGAATACGTATTTCTGTGGATATTTTTCATGGGTGAGTACTTAGACGTACAGTTGTGGGGTTTATAGTAAGTGTATGCTCAGCTTTATAAGAAATTGTCAGCTCTTTTCTAAGTGGTTGCCCCATTTTGCTTGTTTGTTTTGTTTTTTGTTTTTTTGGAGACAGAGTCTCGCTCGGTCGCCCAGGCTGGAGTGCAGTGGCGCGATCTTGGCTCACTGCAAGCTCTGCCTCCTGGTTTCAAGCGATTTTC
>NW_022309366.1:0-10358 GCF_002776525.5 Piliocolobus tephrosceles
TTTTTTGGTTCCATATGAACTTTAAAGCCGTTTTTTCCAATTCTGTGTAGAAACTCATTGGTAGCTTGATGGGGATGGCATTGAATCTGTAAATAACCCTGGGCAGTATGGCCATTTTCACGATATTGATTCTTCCTATCCATGAGCATGGTATGTTCTTCCATTTGTTTGTGTCCTCTTTGATTTCACGGAGCAGTGGTTTGTAGTTCTCCTTGAAGAGGTACTTTACATCTCTTGTAAGTTGGATTCCTAGGGATTTTATTCTCTTTGAAGCAATTGTGAATGGAAGTTCATTCCTGATTTGGCTCTCTGCTTGTCTGTTACTGGTGTATAAGAATGCGTGTGATTTTTGCACATTAATTTTGTATACTGAGACTTTGCTGAAGTTGCTTATCAGCTTAAGGAGATTTTGGGCTGAGACAATGGGGTTTTCTAAATATACAATCATGTCATCTGCAAACAGGGACAATTTGACTTCTTCTTTTCCTAACTGAATACCCTTGATTTCTTTCTCTTGCCTGATTGCCCTAGCCAGAACTTCCAACACTATGTTGAATAGGAGTGGTGAGAGAGGGCATCCCTGTCTTGTGCCAGTTTTCAAAGGGAACTTTTCCAGTTTTTGCCCATTCAGTATGATATTAGCTGTGGGTTTGTCATAAATAGCTCTTATTATTTTGAGGTACGTTCCATCAATACCGAGGATATTTCTTTCTCCATATTCTAAGGATCATTCCCAAATATCTTTCCTTAGATTCCACCAAAACAGTGATTTCAAGCTGCTCAATCCAAGGAATGGTTTAACTTTATGAGACAAATACACACATCATCAAGCAGTTGCTCAGAACGTTTCTCTGCAGGTTTCATTGGAAGACTTTTCCCGGCTCACCACAAGCCTGTGGGCGTCATTAAATATCCCTTCATAGATTCTGCAAAGACAGAGTTTGGAAACGGGGAAACATAGAATAAGCATTAACTCTGTGAAGTGAATGCGCATATCAGAGGGCAGATTCTTGGAACACTTCTTCCTCGATTTTATTTCTGTATATTTCACTATTCGCCATAGCCCTCAATGCGTTCCGAAATTTCACTTTTTTGGTTTCAGATGGGACAGTGTTCAAACACTGCTTTGTCAGAAGAGAGGTATAACTACCTGAGTGGAATGCATACATCACAAAGTAGTTTCTCAGAAAGCTTCTATTCAGTTTTTATCTGAAGATATCTCCTCTTTCACCGTAGGCCTGAATGTGGTGCTGAACGTCCCTCTGTGGATCTGTGCATGACGGAGTTTACAACTTGTGCAATATAATAAAAGCTTTAACTATTCGAGATGAAATAATATATCTAAAACAAAGCAGTTTCACAGATATATTCTTTCCAGTTTTTGTCTGAGAATATTGCCTTTTTCACCATTGTCATCACTACATTCCCGAATGTCCCCTGGTAGCTTTTTCTCCAAAAGGGATTCCGGAATCCTCTATGAGAAGAAAGGTATATTTCTGTGAGTGGAATGCAGACGTCACAAAGCAGCTCCTCAGGAAGCTTCCTTCCAAATACTATCTGATGATGTTTCCTTTCTAACTGTAAGACTTAAAGCCCTCTAAAATATCCCTTTGCAGACTAAACAAGAACAACGTAATGATACAGCTCAATGAAAAGAGAAGCTTATCTGTGTGAGTGGAATTCACATGACACAGTGCAGTTTCACAGAAAGCTTCCTTCTGGTTTCTCTCTGAGGTTATTTCTTTTTCAGGATATTCTAAACAGCGTTTCCAAATGTCCTTTCTCAGATTCCACAGAAACAGTGATTTCAAACTGCTCAATCCAAAGCATGAGTTAGCTCTATTAGATGAATACAAACATCACAAAAGGGTTACACAGAAAGCTTCTCTCCGATTTTCGATGGAAGACATTTACTTGCCTCACACAGGACTCTGTTCGCCACTTACTATCCCTTCACAGAACCCTCAAAGACAGACTTTCAAACTGGGAAATGTAGAGTAAGCTTTAACCCTGTGAAAAGAGTTGACATGTCAGAGAGAAGTTTCTTTGAGTGCTTCTTTCTGTTTTTTATTGGACGACATTTCACTTTTTGCCATAGTCTTCAATGTGCTCCAAATATCATTCTTTTGGTTTTACAATAACCATGCTCAAACTGTGTCTTATGAGAAGAAAGTTATAACTCCCTGAGTGTTATGCTCCCATCACCAAGCTGTTTCCCAGAAAACTTCTCTCCAGTTTTTATCTGACTATATTTGCCATTTCACCATAGGACCAGATGTGATCCCAAATATCTGTTCTCGGATCCATTCACGAGGGAGTTTCCAAGCTGCGTAATGTAAAGAAAGCTTCATCTATGTGAGGTGAATTAACATAGCAAAAAGCAAATTCTCAGAAAGCTTCTTTCAAATTTTTATCTGAAGATATTTCCTTTCTCACCATAGTCTGGAATGTGCTCCTGAAGGTCTATTCCTGGATCCATCCATGACAGTTTCCAAACTGCATAATGTAAAGAAAGCTTTATGTGTGTGAGATGATTACACATATCACAGAGTAGTGTCCTAGAAAGCTTTTTTCCAGTTTTTAACTGAGGCTATTCCCACTCCACCATCGGCACCTACATACTCTCGAATATCACCAGGTACCTGTTTCTCCAAAAGGGTTTCCCCGATGCTATATGAGAAGAGAGGTATAACAGTGTGACTGGAATGCACACGTCACAAAGCAGTTCCTCAGAAAGCTTCTCTCCAGTTTCGGTCTGAACATATTTCCTTTTTTATCATAAGCCTCAAAGGGCTCCCGAATATACCATCACAGGCTAAACATACAGAGGGTTAGAAAACTGCTCAATGAAATGAGAGGCTTAAATGAGCTCGAGGAATTAAGACAACACAGAGCAGTTTCACATAAAGCTTCCTACTGGATTTTTCCTGAGGGTATTTATTTCTCCATATTCTAAGGATCGTTCCCAAATGTCCTTCCTCAGATTCCACAAAAACAATGATTTCAAGCTGCTTAAACCAAAGAATGGTTTAACTCTAAGAGACGAGTTGACACATCGCAAAGCAAATGCTGAGAACGTTTCTCTGCAGGTTTCATCGGAACACGTTTCCTCACTCACCACAAGCCTCTGGGCATCCTAAATATCCCTTCACAGATTCTACAAAGACAGAGTTTCAAAACTGGGCAACATTGAGTAAGCATTAACTTTGTGAAGTGAATGCACATATCTGAGAACAGATTCTTGGAACGCTGCTTCCTCGATTTTACTTCAGTATATTTCACTATTCGCCATAGTCCTCAATGCGTTCCGAAATATCACTTTTTCAGTTTCACAGGAAGAGTGTGCAAGCACTGCCTTGTGAGAAAAGAGGTATAACCCCCTGAGTGGAATGCATACATCACAAAGTAGTTTCTCAAAAAGCTTCTATCCAGTTTTTATCTGAAGATATTTCCTCCTTCACCATAGGCCTGAATGTGCTCCCGAATGTACCTTCACGTTTCTTTGCATGATGGAGTTTCCAAACTGGGTAATATAATTAAAGTTTTAACGATGCGAGATGAATAAATATATCTAACTCAAGGAAGATTCACAGAAATCTTCTTTCCAGTTTTTGTCTGAGGATATTTCCTTTTTCACCATCGTCATTGCTATACTCCCGAATATATCTTGGTAGGTTTTTCTCCAAAATGAAATCCGAAATCCTCTAGGAGAAGAAAGGTATATTTCTGTGAGTGGAATGCACATATAACAAAGAAGCTCCTCAGAAAGTGTCTCTCCAGTATTTCTCTGAAGACGTTTCCTTTCTCACTATAATCCTTAAGGCCCTCCAGATTATCCCTTCGGAGTCTAAACAAAGACAGTGTTATGATACAGCTGAATGAAAAGAGAAGCTTAACTGTGTGATTGGAATTCACGAGACACAGTGCACATTCACAGAAAGCTTCCTTCTGGTTTCTCTCTGAGGTTATTTCTTTTTCAGGATATTCTAAAGAGCATTTCCAAATGTCCTTTCTCAGATTCCACAGAAACAGTGATTTCAAACTGCTCAATCCAAAGAATAATTTAACTCTATGAGATTAATACAAACATCACAAAAGATTTGCACAGAAAGCTAGTCTCCGATTTTCGGTGGAAGACATTTCCTTGCCTCACACAGGCCTCCTGTCGCCACTTACTATCCCTTCACAGAACACTCACAGACCGACTTTCTAACTGGCAAAGGTAGAGTAAGCTTTAAAACTGTGAAAAGAATGGATATGTCAGAGAGCAGTTTTCTCCATTGCTCCTTTCTGTTTTTATTTGGACGACATTTCATTTTTGCCATAGTCTTCAATGTGCTGGGAATATCACTCTTTTGGTTTTACAGGAACAGTGTTCAAACTGTGCCTCATGAGAAGAAATTTATAACTCCCTGCATGGAATGCACATGACAGCAAGCAGTTACTGAGATAGCTTCTCTCCAGTTTTAATCTGACTATATTTCCTCTTTCACCATTGGCCCGAATGTGATCCCAAATATCCTTTCGCGGATCCATCCATGAGGTACATTCCAAGGTGCGAAATGTAAAGAAGGCTTCATATATGTGAAATGAATAAACATAGCAAAAATCAGATTCAGAGAAATCTTCTTTACTATTTTATCTGAAGATATTTCCTTTTTCACCATAGTCCTGCATGTGCTCCAGAAGGGCCCTGCGTGGATCCATTCATGACAGTTTCCAAGCTGCATAATGTAAAAAAAGCTTTATCTATGTGAGATGATTACACTTATCACAGTGTAGTTTCCTAGAAAGCTTCTTTCCAGTTTTGGTCTCAGGCTATTTCCTTTTTCACAATCAGCATCAACATGCTCCAGAATATCACTTGTTACCTGTTTCTCCAAAAGGGTTTCCCTGACGCTGTATGAGAAGAGAGGTATAACCCTGTAACTGGAATGCACAAGACACAAAGCACTTCCTCGGAAAGCTTCTCTCCAGTTTCGGTCTGAACATATTTCCTTTTTCACCGTTAGGCTCAATGTGCTCCTGAATATCCCATCACATGCTAAACATACACAGGGCTAGAAAACTGCACAATGAAAACAGAGGCTTATCTGAGTGAGAGGAATTAAGACGACACAGAGCAGCTTCTCAGAAAGCTTCCCTCTAGATTTCACCTCAGGATATTTCTTTCTCCATATTCTAAGGATCTTTCCCAAATGTCCTTCCTCAGATTCCACAAAAACGGTGATTTCAAGCTAATCAATACGAAGAATGATTTAACCCTAGGAGACGAACACACACATCACAAATCAGTTGCTCAGAACGTTTCTCTGCAGGTTTCATCGTAAGATGTCTCCTCGCACACCACAAGCATCCGGGCGTCACTAAATATCCCTTCACAGATTCTTCAATGACAGTGTTTCGAAACTGGGTAACATAGAGTAAACATTAACTCTGTGAAGGTAATGCACATATCAGAGGGCAGATTCTTGGAATGCTTCTTCCTCGATTTTATTTCTGTATATTTCACTATTCGCCATAGTCCTCAAAGCGTTCTGAAATATCACTTTTTCGGTTTCACAGGAACAGTGTTCAAACACTGCCTTGTGAGAAGAGGTAAAACTCCCTGAGTGGAATGCATAAATCACAAAGTAGTTTCCCAGAATGCTTCTCTCCAGTTTTTATCTGAAGATATCTCCTCATTCACCATGGGCCTGAACTGCTCCCGAATGTCCCTTCACAGATTTGTGCATGACAGAGTTTCCAAACGGCGTAAAATAATTTAAGTTTTAACTATGGGAGATGAATAAATATATGTAACACAAAGCAGTTTCACAGAAATTTTCTTTCCAGTTTTTGTCTGATGTTATTCCTTTTTCACTGTGGTCGTTGTTATACTCCCGAATATCTGTTAGTACTTTTTCTCCAAGAGGGCTTCTGGAATGCTCTAGGAAAAGAAAGGTATATTTCTGTGAGTGGAATGCACACGTCACAAAGCAGCTCCTCAGAGATCTTCTCTCCAGTTTCTATCTGAAGACGTTTCCTTTCTCACCGTAAGCCTCAAAGCCCTCCAGATTATCACCTTGAGACCAAACAAAAACAATGTTATGATACAGCCCAATGAAAAGAGAAGCCAAACTGTGTGAGTGGAATTCACATGACACAGAGCAGTTTCACAGAAAGGTTCCTTCTGGTTTCTCTCTGAGGTTATTTATTTTTCAGGATATTCTAAAGAGCATTTCCAAATATCCTTTCTCAGATTCCACAGAAACATTGATTTCAAACTGCTCAATCCAAAGAATGATTTTACTCTATGAGATGAATACAAACATCACAAAAGACAGTGCAGAATGCTTCTCTCCGATTTTCGATGGAAGACGTTTCCTTGCCTCACAGAGGCCTCCAATTGCCACTTACTATCCCTTCGTAGAACCCTCAAAGACCGACTTGCAAAAACTGGGAAATGTAGTGTAAGCTTTAAACCTGTGAAAAGAACGAACATGTCAGAGAGCAGTTTCTTAGAGTGCTTCTTTCTGTTTTTAATAGGACAACATTTCCCTTTTTGCCACAGTCTTCAATGTGCTGAGAATATCACTCTTTTGGTTTCACAGGATCTGTGTTCAAACTGTGGCTTATGAGAAGAAAGTTATAACTCCCTGAGTGGAATGCACACATCACCAAGCAGTTTCTCAGAAAGCTTCTCTCCAGTTTCTTTTTTTTATTATTATTATACTTAAATTTCTAGGGTACATGTGCATAACGTGCAGGTTTGTTACATATGTATACTTCTGCAATGTTGGTGTGCTGCAAACATCAACTCATCAGCACCCATCAATTCATCATTTATATCAGGTACACCTCCCCAGTGCAATCCCTTCCCCCTCCCCCCTCCCCATGATAGGCCCCAGTGTGTGATGTTCCCCATCCCGAGTCCAAGTGATCTCATTGTTCAGTTCCCACCAATGAGTGAGAACATGCGGTGTTTGGTTTTCCGTTCTTGTGATAGTTTGCTAAGAATGATGGTTTCCAGCTGCATCCATGTCCCTACAAAGGAAGCAAACTCATCCTTTTTTATGGCTGCATAATATTACATGGTGTATATGTGCCACATTTTCTTAATCCAGTCTGTCACAGATGGACATTTAGGTTGATTCCAAGTCTTTGCTATTGTGAATAGTGCTGCAATAAACATACGTGTGCATGTGTCTTTGCAGTAGAATAATTTCTAATCCTCTGTGTTTATACCCAGTAGTGGGATGTCTGGTTCATATGGTATATCCAGTTCTAGATCCTTGAGGAATTGCCATACTGTTTTCCATAATGGTTGAACTAGTTTACAATCCCGCCAACAGAGTAAAAGTGTTCCTATTTCTCCACATCTTCTCCAACACCTGTTGTTTCCTGATTTTTTAGTGATTGCTGTTCTACCTGGTGTGAGATGGTATCTCATTGTGGTTTTGATTTGCATTTCTCTGATGGCCAGTGATGATGAGCATTTTTTCATGTGTCTGTTGGCTATAAGAATGTCTTCTTTTGAGACATGTCTGTTCATATCCTTTGCCCAGTTTTTGATGGGGTTGTTTGTTTTTTTCTTGTATATTTGTTTGAGTTCTTTGTAGATTCTGGAAATGAGCCCTTTGTCAGATGAGTAGATTGCAAAAATTTTCTCCCATTCTGTAGGTTGCCTGTTCACTCTGATGGTAGTTTCTTTTGCTGTGCAGAAGCTCTTTAGTTTAATGAGATCCCATTTGTCAATTTTGGCTTTTGCTGCTGTTGCTTTTGGTGTTTTAGACATGAAGTCCTTGCCCATGCCTATGTCCTGAATGGTACTACCTAGATTTTCTTCTAGGGTTTTTATGGTATTAGGTCTAACATTTAAGTCTCTAATCCATCTTGAATTAATCGTCGTATAAGGAGTAAGGAAAGGATCCAGTTTCAGCTTTCTACTTATGGCTAGCCAATTTTCCCAGCACCATTTATTAAATAGGGAATCCTTTCCCCATTTCTTGTTTTTGTCAGGTTTGTCAAAGATCAGATGGTTGTAGATGTGTGGCATTATTTCTGAAGGCTCCATTCTGTTCCAATGGTCTATATCTCTGTTTTGGTACCAGTACCATGCTGTTTTGGTTACTGTAGCCTTGTAGTATAGTTTGAAGTCAGGTAGCATGACGCCTCCAGCTTTGTCCTTTTGACTTAGGATTCTCTTGGCAATGTGGGCTCTTTTTTGGTTCCATATGAACTTTAAAGCCGTTTTTTCCAATTCTGTGTAGAAACTCATTGGTAGCTTGATGGGGATGGCATTGAATCTGTAAATAACCCTGGGCAGTATGGCCATTTTCACGATATTGATTCTTCCTATCCATGAGCATGGTATGTTCTTCCATTTGTTTGTGTCCTCTTTGATTTCACGGAGCAGTGGTTTGTAGTTCTCCTTGAAGAGGTACTTTACATCTCTTGTAAGTTGGATTCCTAGGGATTTTATTCTCTTTGAAGCAATTGTGAATGGAAGTTCATTCCTGATTTGGCTCTCTGCTTGTCTGTTACTGGTGTATAAGAATGCGTGTGATTTTTGCACATTAATTTTGTATACTGAGACTTTGCTGAAGTTGCTTATCAGCTTAAGGAGATTTTGGGCTGAGACAATGGGGTTTTCTAAATATACAATCATGTCATCTGCAAACAGGGACAATTCGACTTCTTCTTTCCTAACCGAATACCATTTATTTCTTTCTCTTTCCTGATTGCCCTAGCCAGAACTTCCAACACTATGTTGAATAGGAGTGGTGAGAGAGGGCATCCCTGTCTTGTGCCAGTTTTCAAAGGGAATTTTTCCAGTTTTTGCCCATTCAGTATGATATTAGCTGTGGGTTTGTCATAAATAGCTCTTATTATTTTGAGGTACGTTCCATCAATACCGAATTTATTGAGCATTTTTAGCATGAAGGGCGGTTGAATTTTGTCAAAAGCCTTTTCTGCATCTATTGAGATAATCATGTGGGTCTTGTCTTTGGTTCCGTTTATATGCCGGATTACGTTTATTGATTTCCGAATGTTGAAGCAGCCTTGCATTCCAGGGATGAAGCCCACTTGATCATGGTGGATATGCTTTTTGACGTGCTTCTGAATCCGATATGCCAGTATTTTATTGATGATTTTTGCATCGATGTTCATCAGGGATATTGGTCTAAAATACTCTTTTTTTTGTTGTGTCTCTGCCAGACTTTGTTATCAGGATGATGTTGGCCTCATAAAATGAGTTAGGGAGTATTCCCTCTTTTTCTATTGATTGGAATAGTTTCAGAAGAAATGGTACCAGCTCCTCCTTGTACCTCTGGTAGAATTCAGCTGTGTATCCATCTGGTACTGGACTTTTTTTGGTGGGTAGGCTATTAATTGTTGCCTCAATTTCGGAGCCTGCTATTGGTCTATTCAGGGATTCAACTTCTTCCTGGTTTAGTCTTGGGAAAATGTAAGTGTCCAGGAAATTATCCATTTCTTCTAGATTTTCTAGTTGATTTGCATAGAGGTGTTTATAGTATTCTCTGATGGTAGGTTGTATTTCTGTGGGGTCGGTGGTGATATCCCCTTTATCATTTTTTATTGCATCTATTTGATTCCTCTCTCTTTTCTTCTTTATTAGCCTTGCTAGCGGTCTGTCAATTTTGTTGATCTTTTCAAAAAACCAACTCCTGGATTCATTGATTTTTTGGAGGGTTTTTTGTGTCTCTATCTCCTTCAGTTCTGCTCTGATCTTAGTTATTTCTTGCCTTCTGCTAGCTTTTGAATGTGTTTGCTCTTGCCTCTCTAGTTCGTTTAATTGTGATGTTAGAGTGTCAATTTTAGATCTTTCCTGCTTTCTCTTGTGGGCACTTAGTGCTATAAATTTCCCTCTACACACTGCTTTAAATGTGTCCCAGAGATTCTGGTATGTTGTATCTTTGTTCTCATTGGTTTCAAAGAACATCTTTATTTCTGCTTTCATTTCGTTATGTACCCAGTAGTCCTTCAGGAGCAGGTTGTTCAGTTTCCATGTAGTTGAGCGGTTTCGGTTGAGTTTCTTAATCCTGAGTTCTAGTTTGATTGCACTGTGGTCTGAGAGACAGTTTGTTATAATTTCTGTTCTTTTCCATTTGCTGAGGAGTGCTTTACTTCCAATTATGTGGTCAATTTTGGAATAAGTTTGATGTGGTGCTGAGAAGAATGTATATTCTGTTGATTTGGGGTGGAGAGTTCTATAGATGTCTATTAGGTCTGCTTGGTACAGAGATGAGTTCAGTTCCTGGATATCCTTGTTAACTTTCTGTCTCGTTGATCTGTCTAATGTTGAAAGTGGAGTGTTGAAGTCTCCCATTATTATTGTATGGGAGTCTAAGTCT
>NW_022309367.1:0-1412 GCF_002776525.5 Piliocolobus tephrosceles
GAGGTCAAGGCCAGAGCTTCCATTTTAGGAGGAGGAAGGAAGGCTTTTCTCAGTCATCCCTTCTGGGGACAGCCTTGGAAGAGCCATTACTTCCTTCCTACTCTGGGCGAACTTGGGGCAGGGCTGTTGCTGTTTCCCTAACCCTGGCCCATTGAGGAACTGGGGTTGAGGGAGTGTTCTAGGTTCAGATGGAATCTGACAGTCAGATAGCCAGCAGGGTTTCTGGGTGCTTTGTTTTGTTTTGTTTGTTTTTGAGATGGAGTCTCGCTCTGTTGCCCAGGCTGGAGTGCAGTGGTGTGATGTCTGCTCACTGAAACCTCTACCTCCCGAGTTCAAGCGATTCTCCTGCCTCAGCCTCCCGAGTAGCTGGGACTATAGCCATGTGCTTCCATGCCCAGGTAATTTTTTGTATTTTTAGTAGAGACAGGGTTTCACTGTGTTGGCCAGGATGGTCTTGATCTCCTGACCTCGTGATTCGCCTGCCTCAGCCTCCCAAAGAGCTGGGATTACAGGCATGAGCCACCACACTTGGCCTTGTTTTGTTTTTAGACAGGATCTCACTCTGTTGCTCAGGCTGGAGGGCACTGGTGCTCATGGCTCACTGTAGCCTTGACCTCTGGGGCTAAAGCGATCCTCCCACCTTAGCCTCCCACTAGCTAGGACTACAGGTGTGCACCACCATGCCTGGCTAATTTGTTTGTTTGTTTGTTTGTTTGTAGAGATGGGGTCTCACCATTGCCAAATGAACAACTGACATCAGTTGTAGGATGCATCCTGATTTAAGTGTTAGAAGGTGAAGAAAAAGAAAGCAAAAGAATTGACGAAATGTGATAATTCTTCATCTCTCAGGGTTGTGGGGAGAGGCACAGCCAAGATTCAACAAATATATGCTGAGTTTAACAGGGCAACAGACGGGGTGTCTTGTCTGCCTCCAGGATTGGCACAGGGTAGAAAAATTAAGATTAGAGAGGCAAAGCAACTCTCACAGCCACATTGCCATGAGGGGAAACCCACAGGTCTGGGAGAAAACCTGGCTCTAGATTCCAGAAACAGCAAGTGGGGCCCGGCGCCGCCCCCACCTCCCCCCACCTCCCCCCACCCCCACTCTGCCCTGCTCCCCTAGGGTTGAGGAGGCTGAGGATAGGTGGGGTGGGCTATCAGGCAGTCAGGAGGTCCCTCCCCTGCAGACCCCAAGGGTGAGCCCCACATCCCTCCCAAGACCCCCTCCCCATCTCACCTGGGAGCACCAGGCAACCCCATAGAAGGACCAGAAGCCGCATTCTGGGCGCTGGACACCGCTGGAGCAGACGCTGGGAACTGTGAGCTCCTCTTCAGCCACGCGGGTCTTTAACTTCCTCTAGTCTCGTGAAACCAGGCCAAGGAAGCGAGGGGAGGGGCGTGTGGGTCACCCC
>NW_022309368.1:0-5725 GCF_002776525.5 Piliocolobus tephrosceles
GGTATTCATGGAATGTACCTCAAAATAGTAAGAGCTATTTATGACAAACCCACAGCCAATATCATACTGAATGGGCAAAAACTGGAAAAATTGTCTTTGAAAACTGGCACAAGACAGAGATGCCCTCTCTCACCACTCCTATTCAACATAGTGTTGGAAGTTCTGGCTAGGGCAATCAGGCAAGAGAAAGAAATAAAGGGTATCCAGTTAGGAAAAGAAGAAGTCAAATTGTCCTTGTTTGCAGATGACATGATTGTATATTTAGAAAACCCCATCATCTCAGCCCAAAATCTCCTTAAGCTGATAAGAAACTTCAGCAAAGTCTCAGGATACAAAATTAATGTGCAAAAATCACAAGCATTCTTATATACCAGTAACAGACAAACAGAAAGCCAAATCATGAATGAACTTCCATTCACAATTGCTTCAAAGAGAATAAAATACCTAGGAATCCCACTTACAAGGAATGTAAAGGACCTCTTCAAGGAGAACTACAAACCACTGCTCAGTGAAATCAAAGAGGACACTAACAAATGGAAGAACATACCATGCTCATGGATAGGAAGAATCAGTATCATGAAAATGGCCATACTGCCCAAGGTAATTTATAGATTCAATGCCATCCCCATCAAGCTACCAATGAGTTTCTTCACAGAATTGGAAAAAACTGCTTTAAAGTTCATATGGAACCAAAAAAGAGCCCGCATTGCCAAGACAATCCTAAGTCAAAAGAACAAAGCTGGAGGCATCATGCTACCTGACTTCAAATTATACTACAAGGCTACAGTAACCAAAACAGCATGGTACTGGTACCAAAACAGAGATATAGACCAACGAAACACAACAGAGTCCTCAGAAATAATACCACACATCTACAGCCATCTGATCTTTGACAAACCTGAGAGAAACAAGAAATGGGGAAAGGATTCCCTATTTAATAAATGGTGCTGGGAAAATTGGCTAGCCATAAGTAGAAAGCTGAAACTGGATCCTTTCCTTACTCCTTATATGAAAATTAATTCAAGATGGATTAGAGACTTAAATGTTAGAGCTAATATCATAAAAACCCTAGAAGAAAACCTAGGTAATACCATTCAGGACATAGGCATGGGCAAGGACTTCACGTCTAAAACACCAAAAGCAACAGCAACAAAAGCCAAAATTGACAAATGGGATCTAATTAAACTAAAGAACTTCTGCACAGCAAAAGAAACTACCATCAGAGTGAACAGGCAACCTACAGAATGGGAGAAAATTTTTGCAATCTACTCATCTGACAAAAGGCTAATATCCAGAACCTACAAAGAACTCAAACAAATTTACAAGAAAAAAACAAACAACCCCATCAAAAAGTGGGCAAAGGATATGAACAGACATTTCTCAAAAGAAGACATTCATACAGCCACCAGACACATGAAAAAATGCTCATCATCACTGGCCATCAGAGAAATGCAAATCAAAACCACAATGAGATACCATCTCACACCAGTTAGAATGGCAATCATTAAAAAGTCGGGAAACAACAGGTGCTGGAGAGGATGTGGAGAAATGGGAACACTTTTACACTGTTGGTGAGATTGTAAACTAGTTCAACCATTATGGAAAACAGTATGGCGATTCCTCAAGGATCTAGAACTAGATGTACCACATGACCCAGCCATCCCATTACTGGGTATATACCCAAAGGATTATAAATCATGCTGCTATAAAGACACATACACACGTATGTTTATTGCGGCGCTATTCATGATAGGTAAGTCTTGGAATCAACCCAAATGTCCATCTGTGACAGAGTGGATTAAGAAAATGTGGCACATATACACCATGGAAAACTATGCAGCCATAAACAAGGATGAGTTTGTGTCCTTTGTAGGGACATGGATGCAGCTGGAAACCATCATTCTCAGTAAACTATTGCAAGAACAGAAAACCAATCACTGCATGTTCTCACTCATAGGTGGGAACAGAACAATGAGATGACTTGGACTCAGGAAGGGGAACATCACACACCAGGGCCTATCATGGGGCAGGGGGAGGGGGGAGGGATTGCATTGGGAGTTACACCTGATGTAAAGGATGAGTTGATGGGTGCTGACAAGTTGATGGGTGCAGCACACCAACATGGCACAAGTATATATATGGTAAAAAGCCTGCACGGTATGCACATGTACCCTAGAACTTAAAGTATAATAATAATAATAAAAAAGAATATTTGTACCTAAGAATATTATAGTATTACCTAAGTATAATATTATAGTATTACCTAAACTAATGTTAATGCTTTTTAATTTCAAATTCCACTTGTTCGTTGCTAGCATATAGGAAAGTGATTGTCCCTTTTCGTTTTTTGTTTGTTTGTTTGTTTTTTTCTGATTCCACAATTTTAATATTGACATGTAATGTAGTGAGAAAAAAACATATCAGTTGGCATGTCTTAAGCAGTTACCCCAGTACAAAATGTAAATAAAATTATTGAGTTATACAAAATACTAAAAATATAATCTGGTAGTATATTAACATATAATGATAAAGTAAGGTTTATTTCAGAAAATCAATACTTATTCTTTTTTTTTTTTTACTTTTAAAAAGGCAGCATTTTGTTTTAAGCATACAAAGGTATGTTGCAAAACTCAAGGGCCAGATGCATCTGCAACTAGACCAGGCATTTACCAACATCTGAAACAAGGAATCTACCCATCTCACAGGCAGAGATTGTCCCTTTTCATATTATCCTTATATCCTGCAACCTTGTCATAATTACTTATTAGTTCCTGGACTTTGTTACATTCATTCAATGTTGACAAAGGGTGGTAAGGGGATATTTTTGCCTTGTTTCTGATCTTCAAGGGAATGCTTTGAGTTTCTCAACATTAAGTACAATGTTAGCTCTAGGCTTTTTTGTATATATATATTTTCCTATAAAGTTGAGGATGTTCCCTAATAATTTTTTTTTATGAATGTGTGTTGGATCTTGTCGAAATTCCTTAATAATTTTTTTCATGAATGTGTGTTGGATCTTGTCAAATGCTTTTTCTGCAAATATTGATATGGTAATTTTTCTTCTTTAGCCAGTTGCTGTGATAAATTATATTGCTAATTTTCCAGTGTTGAACCAGCCTTGCATACCTGGGATAAATCTCACTTGGTCATAGTGTATATATCTTTGTCTACATTATTGAATTTGATTTGCTAATATTTTTATAAGAGTCTTTGCATTTATATTCATGAACAATATTGGTCTATAGTTTTCTTTCCTTATAACATTTTGTCTGGTTTTGGTGTCTGGGTGATTCTGGTCTTATATAATTAATTAGAAAATATTCCATCTGCTTGTGTCTTCTGAAAGATATTGTAGAGAAATGGTATAACTTCTTCCTTACTGTTTGCTAGAATTAATCAGTGAGCCTATCTAGACCTCGTGTTTTCTGTTTAGAAAGTTATGATTTATTGATCCAATTTCTGTAATAGAAATAGTCCTATTCAGATGTCTATTTCTTCTTGTGTGTGTTTTGGCAGATTGTCTCTTTCAAGGAATTGGTGCATTTAATCTAAGTTATCAAGTTTGTGGAGATAGAGTTGTCCATAATTTTTTGTATTATTATTTTCACGCCTATGGGTTCCTTAGTGCTGTCCCCTCTCACTTCTGATATTAGTAATTTCTGTCTCCCTCTTTTTTTCTTAGTTATCTTGGCTAGAGGCTTCCTAATTTTATTTATCTGTTAGAAGAACAAGCTTTCTGTTTCATTGATTTTCTCTATTGATTACAGTTTTCAATTTCATTGATTTCTGTTGCGATTTTTATTATTTTTTCAGTTTACTTTGGATTTAATTTGTTTTTTTTCCTAGTTTCCTTAGGTTGAAACTTGGATTATTGGCTTTAGAACTTACTTCTTTTCTTATATATACTTTTAATGCTATAAATTCCTTTCTAAGCATTACTTTCACTGCATCCCACAACTTTTGCTAAGTTGTATTTTAATCTTCATTGAGTTAAAAATATTTTAAAATTTCTCTTGGGATATCTTCTTTGACCTCTATGTGTTATTTAGAAGAGTGTTGTTTAATCTCTAAATAATTTGAGATTTTTCCAGTTATCTTTCTGTTATTGATTTTTAGTTTCATTCCATTGGGGTCTGAGAGCAGATGTCACATAACTTCTGTTGTTTTAAATTTGTGAAGGTGGCCCCTAACAATGCCCAGAATGTGGTCAATTTTGCTGAATAATACCTATATTCATGTGAGCTTGTGAATAGTATATATTCTGCTCTTGTTAGCTGGAGAAGTTTACACGTGTCTTGCTTCGTTTTTTAGCCATCCTTCTAATGGGTATGTAGTGCTACCTCATTTTAATTTGCACTCTCCTGATGACTAATTATGCTGTGTATTTTTCCCTGTGCTTATTTGTTATTTATATCTTCTTTTTTGAAATAGTTCAAATCTTTTTTCATTTTTTATTTTCCTAAAAACTTATGTTATTGATTTAGAAATGTTCTTTTTAAATTCTGAATAGAAGCCCTTAATGTGATACGTGTTTTGCAAATATTTTCTCTTTGTCTGTGACTTGTCTTTACATTTTTTTCAGTGTTTTCTGAGAAGCAGATATTTTAATTTTGTGAAGTTCAATTTATCATATTGTTTAAGGATTATATTTATAAAATTGTTGCTTAACTCAAGATCTTAAAAATTTCTCTCATATTTTTAAAAAAGTTTTAGAGTTTTATATTTTCTATTTGGATATATGATCCATTTCAGGCTTTTCAAATATGGTGCAGGATATGGATTGAAGTTCTTGTTTTTATAGTGGGATTAGTCTAGCACCACTTATTGAAAAGAACATCTTTTCCCCACTGAATTATCTCAGCACATTTTGTCAGTTAACTATATAATGAGGATTTATTTCTGAACTCTCTATTCTGTTTCATTGATGCATATGTCTATCCTTACACCAATACCACATTGTCTTGATTATTGCAGCTGTAAAATAAGTCTTTAAATCTGGTACTGAGTCCTCCAACAATACTTTTCCTTTTTGAGGTTGTTTTTGTCACAGATTATTGACTTTTTAAATGTAATTTTAGGATGTCTGTCAGTTTGTAATGAAACGTCTGCTGGAATTTTGTCTGGGATTGCACTGAGTCTATAGATCAATTTGCAGATAATTAACATCTTAACAATATCAAGTCTTCAAATTCATGAGCATGTATTTCAATTTATCTAGGTCTTATTTATTTTTTCTTTATCAAGCTGGTAAGTTTTGGTGGTTTGTTTTATAGATGTAGATAACTGTAAGCATCTGCTTTTTTTTTTCTTTTTTTTTTTTTATACTTTAAGTTCTAGGGTACATGTGCATAACATGCAAGTTTGTTACATATGTATACTTGTGCCATGTTGGTGTGCTGCACCCATCAACTCGTCAGCACCCATCAATTTGTCATTTATATCAGGTATAACTCCCAATGCAATCCCTCCCCCCTCCCCCCTCCCCATGATAGGCCCCGATGTGTGATGTTCCCCTTCCCGAGTCCAAGTGATGTCATTGTTCAGTTCCCACCTATGAGTGAGAACATGCGGTGTTTGGTTTTCTGTTCTTGTGATAGTTTGCTAAGAATGATGGTTTCCAGCTGCATCCATGTTCCTACAAAGGACGCAAACTCATCCTTTTTTATGGCTGCATAATATTCCATGGTGTATATGTGCCACATTTTCTTAATCCACTCTGTCACAG
>NW_022309369.1:0-2892 GCF_002776525.5 Piliocolobus tephrosceles
AGGTGCAGAAGGCTGAAGAGAAGGAAGAACCTGAGGACTCACTGGAGGAATGTGCCATCGCTTGTTCAAATAGCCATGGTCCTTGTGAGTCCAACCAGCCTTACAGCAACACCAAAATCACATTTGAGGAAGACCAAGTCAACTCATGTCTCATTGACTCATCCTCTCATGATGAATGGGAGGATACTGTATCCATTATCCCAGGTAGCCTCTATTTTCCTTGTGTCTCATAACTCTTTCTGTGCTGAGGAAGTATAACCCTGAAGACAGACTCTGTACATACAAATTGGTTTAAATAAAAATCTACGATGGGATTCTAAACATAGATATCAGCGAGGTTTTCTATCCTTCTCAGCTCATGTCATGCCTTTGTCTCCCGGTCCCCAGTGTGAAGTTACTGGATCCCAGGCAAGTGTGACAATCTCATAGTCACCTGAGTGCAGGAGGTGCATGGGAAGTAACTGTGAGGCTTCCTAGCTTCGATTCAGTATCTCTTGTGACCTCTGATTAAGTCATGTGTCCCCGAACAATGTCAATGGAGTTTCTATGCCTTTTGAAGGAGACTGGCAGCCTTGCCTTTGTATTTGGATATGTTGTTCCCCAGGCTTCACTACTCTCAGCTTTAATCTTGATCTCGTTTAAGTCAGCTTGGTTAGCTGCACAGTCACATTGAAATTTGGACAGAAACTTTTCTTGTTTAGTTTGCTGATACAGTTCAATAAAGCAAGGCTGGACCCTGGTTCTCCACCCCATCAATGCAATAGCTGATCCAATCTTTCTTTGTAGCATCACAGATTATTGTTCTTGGTGGTGGTGGTGGTGGTGGGTTTTTTTTGGTGATGAAGTCTTGCTCACCCAGGCTTGAGTGCAGTGGCACCATCTTAGCTTGCTGCAAACTCCGCCTCCCAGATTTAAGTGATTCTCCTGCCTCAGCATCTTGGGTAACTGGTACCACAGGTGCACACAACCACATCTGGCTAATTTTTGTATTTTTAGTAGAGATGGAGTTTCCCCATGTTGGCCAGGTTCATCTTGAACTCATGACCTCCAATGATTCACCTGCTTTGGCCTCCCGAATCACAGATTTATTTTAAAGCAAGAGTTGTTAGAATGCATCTATCAGTTGAGTTTCATGTACAGATGCCTCTGAACAGTTAATGTCCATGGTACCTGGTGATGTAAGTCAGTATTGCAGCAACACTCCTAGAAAATTGTTTGACTGATTTTTGGAGATTTTGAGGGAAAATTTTATTTTATTTATTTTATTATTTTCTTTGCATAGACTCAGGCAGGGAATATGGCATTATGGTCTACCCACAGAGGGAATTTTTGGCCTGTGTCTGGAAAGCAGGGTCATCTACTTCTCACCAGACTTAATCTAGACCACCCTAGAATATTCATGTCAGAATCCATGTTCTTGCCCTGAGAATAGTTAGGTCCTTGTGCTATGACTGGACAGTGATTTGGTCATATGTGAATTGTGAATTGCTTAATGTGACCCGCTTCTCTGAATTTATTTACAGAAAATGAAAGTGATCGTGAAGAAGAGGAAGAAAAAGGGCCAGTGTCTCCCAGGTAATGCTGTGGAATTGTGAGCTGTTAATTCAGTAGTGACATCTGGAGATTGTAGATTTAGGGAAAACGAGGAAATGATGAATACAACGACGACTTTTTTCATTCACTCAGCTACAAATTGTCCTTATTAACAATGTTGTGCATTATTTGTGGCACTTGTATTGGTTTTAATTTCATAGTCCTCTCAAGATAGGTAGTTACAATCAGTTGAGCCAGGTGAACTAGCCAAACAGGGATATCTTGTTCATCTTTTCAAAAAACCAGCTCCTGGATTCATTGATTTTTTTTGTTGTTGTTTTGAGACGGAGTCTCACTCTGTCGCCCAGGCTGGAGTTCAGTGGCCTGATCTCAGCTCACTGCAAGCTCAACCTCCCGGGTTTACACCATTCTCCTGCCTCAGCCTCCCGAGTAGCTGGGACTACAGGCACCCGCCACCTCTCCCAGCTAGTTTTTTGTATTTTTTAGTAGAGACCGGGTTTCACCGTGTTAGCCAGGATGGTGTCAATCTCCTGACCTCATGATCCACCCGTCTCGACCTCCCAAAGTGCTGGGATTACAGGCTTGAGCCACCGCGCCTGGCTCATTGATTTTTTTGAAGGTTTTTTTGTGTGTCTGTCTCCTTCAGTTCTGCTCTGATCTTAGTTATTTCTTGCCTTCTGCTAGCTTTTGAATTTGTTTCCTCTTGCTTCTCTAGTTGTTTTAATTGTGATTTTAGGGTGTTGATTTTAGATCTTTCCTTTCTCTTGTGGACATTTAGTGCTAGAAATTTCCCTCTCCATACGGCTTTAAAGGTGTCCCAGAGATTCTGGTATGTTGTGTCGTTGTTCTCAATGGTTTCAAAGAACATCTTTATTTCTGCCTTCATTTCATTATTTACCCAGTAGTCATTCAGGAGCAGGTTGTTCAGTTTCCATGCAGTTGTTCAGTTTTGAGTGGGTTTCTTAATCCTGAGCTCTAATTTGATTGCACTGTGTTCTGAGAGACAGTTTGTTGTGATTTCTGTTCTTTTACATTTGCTGAGGAGTGCTTGACTTCCAACTATATGGTCAATTTTGGAATAAGTGCGATGTGGTGCTGAGAAGAATGTATATTCTGTTGATTTGGGGTGGAGAGTTCTGTAGATGTCTATTAGGTCTGCTTGGTGCAGAGCTGAGCTTGCATTCTGGATAGCCTTGTTAACGTTCTGTCTCATTGATCTGTGTAATATTGACAGTGGGGTGTTAAAGTCTCCCATTATTGTTGTCTGGGAGTCTAAGTGTCTTTTTAGGTCTCTCAGGACTTGCTCTGTGAATCTAGGTGCTCCTGTATTGGGTGCAT
>NW_022309370.1:0-155 GCF_002776525.5 Piliocolobus tephrosceles
TTTTGAGACAGAGTTTCGCTCTTGTCTCCCAGGCTGGAGTGCAGTGGCGTGATCTTGGCTCACTGCAACCTCCACCTCCCGGATTCAAGCAGTTCTGCCTCAGCCTCCAGAGTAGCTGGGATTACAGGCATGCACCATCACACCCGGCTAATATA
>NW_022309370.1:255-3616 GCF_002776525.5 Piliocolobus tephrosceles
GGTTTCACCATGTTCATCAGGCTGGTCTTGAACTCCTGACCTGGTGATCCGCCTGCCTCGGCTTTCCAAAGTGCTGGGATTACAGGCGTGAGCTACTGTGCCTGGCTAGCTTCCACTTTTAAGTGAGAACCCACAGTGTTTGATTTTCCACTTCTGAGTGATTTCACTTAAGATAATCTCCTCCAGTTTCATCCAGGTTGCTGCAAGGGACATCGTTTAATTCTTTTCATGGCTCGAAAGTATTTCATTATTTACATATAGCATATCTTCTTTATCCAGTCATCAAGAAGCATCTGTGGGCCAGGCACGGTGGCTCATGCCTGTAATCCCAGTACTTTGGGAGGCTGAGGCAGGTGGATCACAAGGTCAGGAGATCGAAACCATCCTGTGAATGATGAAACTCTGTCTCCAAAATACAAAAAATTAGCTGGGCGTGGTGGCGGGTGCCTGTAGTCGCAGCTACTTGGGAGGCTGAGGCAGGAGAATGACGTAAACCCGGGAGGCGGAGCTTGCAGTGAGCCAAGATCGTGCCACTGCACTCCAGCCTGGGCGACAGAGCGAGACTCCATCTCAAAAAAAAAAAAAAAAAAAAACAAGCATCTGTGCATGTGTGTGTGTGTGTGTATATGAGAGAGAAAAAAATGTTTATAGAACTTTGTACCTAATAAACAAAAATGCTTCCTTTATTAACACATACAGACATTCCCAACTTTTGTGAATTAGGCCCCAAAGAAGAACCTCAAAAATCCACCCCCCCAAAAAAAATTTGCTGTTTCTTGGTTTTGATTGATGATTCTTTTTATTTTGTTGTACAGATCCAGTTTAGAGAGAAGGTTCTATGGACTGCTATAACGCTCTTCATTTTCTTAGTATGTTGTCAGGTATGTAATTATACTGTTAAATAAATGTCTCTACCATTGTTCTAAGGTCTTGATTGGTTAGAATTTGAGAATTTTTTTTTTTTGTTAAAAATACATTGAGCTCAACATATTGAGCATTATTATCCTTTTTATTTTTTATTATTAATTTTTATTTGAGATGGAGTCTCACTCTGTCGCCCAAGCTAGATGCAGAGGCATGATCTCGACTCACTGCAACCTCTGCCTCCTGGGTTCAAGTGATTCTTCTTCCTTGGCCTCCCAAGTCTGGAACTCCTGACCTCAAGCTGTCCACCTTCCTCAGCCTCCCAAAGTGCCGGCATTATAGGCGTGAGCCACCGCGCCCAGCCAAATTTTTGTATTTTTAGTAGAGATGGGGTTTTCCTGTCTTGGTCAGGCTTATCACGAACTCCTGACCTCAGGTGATCTACCCGCCTCAGCCTCCCAAATTGCTGGGATTACAGGCGTGAGCCACTGCACCCTTTTTTATCTGGCAATTTTTTGTTTTTAAATGAGACAGGGTCTCTATGTTGCCCAGGCTAGTCTTCATCTCCTAGGCTCAGGTGATCCTCCTGCCTCAGCCTCCCTAGTACGTAGGCCAGCAGATGTGCCCCACCATGCCTGGCTCATTTTTAAATTCTTTTGCAGGGAAAGGGTCACACTAAAACCAAATTTTTAGAATCTTGGGTTGTACTATGTTTAAAAATCACTAAAATTCGATGATAGTGTTTTTTTTGTTTCTTGTTTTTTGGTTTCTTTTTTGAGACAAGGTCTCACTCTGTCACTTAGGCTGGAGTGATCACTTCAGCCTCGACTTCCCCAAACCCAGGTGATCTTCCCATCTCAGCCTTCTGACTAGCTGGGACTACTGGCACAAGCCACCACACCCAGTTAATTTTTTTGGTATATTTTATAGAGGTGGGGTTTTGCCATGTTGCCCAGGCTGGTCTCGAATTCCTGGGCTCAAGCCATCCATCTACCTCTGTTTCCCACAGGGCTGGGATTACACGCCTGAGCCACCACACCCAGCCCAATGATACTTTCAAATACAATTTTGCAGACATACTAACTTCACAGTGTGAGTATGAAATGTGATCTGCCTATGTTTTAGGGTTGTTGTAAAGATTAAATAAGATAACTTAGGTCAAGGTAGATGGGCATGGTGGCTCATGCATGTAATCCCAGCACTTTGGCAGGTCGAGGCAGGCGGATTATTTGACATCAGGAGTTGAGACCAGTCTGGTCAACATGGTGAAACCCTGTCTCTACTAAAAATACAAAAATTAGCTGGGCATGGTGGTGTGCACATATAATCCCAGCTACTCAGGAGGCTGAGGCAGGAGAATCACTTGAACCCAGGAAGTGGAGGTTGCAGTGAGCCGAGATCACACCACTGCACTCTAACCTGGGCAGCAGAGCGAGTTGCCATCTCAAATAAATAAATGAATAAAAACCAGATAATTTAGGTCAAGGTTTTTTGGGGAGTTCGAAAAGCTATTGAAATACTTGTAAGAACTTTTAAAAAATTATATTAGGAAGCAGTAGAACAGATTAGGTACCTAATCTGGAGAAAAACTAACTATATTTACTTTCTGAAAAATGAAATGATCTGATAATTTAAGTACTTTTACTACTGTACTTGCTTTAAATTTGTTTTAAATGGTTAGGGAGAGAAGTTTAAAGAAACAAAGAAAAATACAAAGAAAAAAAGAATAGTCATTCATATTTCTACCATTTACTTTCAGCATCTTAGAATCTCTCCCCACCATTAAAAAAAAAGTCAACCTTATGGAGGTATAATACATACACGGTGAAGTGCACCTGTTTTTAGGCGTACGTTTTGGAGAGTTTTGACAAATTTCTGCACCCACGTAACTACAACCTCTGTGGATATAGAACATTTCTGTCACCCCCAAAGTTCACTGTAACCTTTCTCAGTGAATCTCCACAGGACCATCCGCCACTGATCTACATCCTGTTACTCTACTTTGATTTGTTTTTTCTAGAGCTTCATGTAAATAGAATCATACAGTAGTATTCTTTAGTGTCTGACGTCATCATAATCTTTTTGAGATTAATTCATATGGTCATTACATCAGTAATTCATTCCTTTTTATTTCTGAATACCGTTATAATGTATGAAGTTATCACAGTTTATTCATTCATTCACTTGTTAGACATTTGGGTTGTTTCCAGATTTTGGCTACAACAAATTAATTTGCTATGAACATTGATGAATACGTATTTCTGTGGATATTTTTCATGGGTGAGTACTTAGACGTACAGTTTTGGGGTTTATAGTAAGTGTATGCTCAGCTTTATAAGAAATTGTCAGCTCTTTTCTAAGTGGTTGCCCCATTTTGCTTGTTTGTTTTGTTTTTTGTTTTTTTGGAGACAGAGTCTCGCTCGGTCGCCCAGGCTGGAGTGCAGTGGCGTGATCTTGGCTCACTGCAAGCTCTGCCTCCTGGTTTCAAGCGATTTTC
>NW_022309371.1:0-2640 GCF_002776525.5 Piliocolobus tephrosceles
GTTCACTGTTTCCGGTTCTTGTCTAATACATGAACGAACTCACACTGGAGGGAAACCCTAGGAATGTAAGGAATGTGGGAAAACATTCAGATTTTCTTGTTATTTTAAGACGTGTGAAAGGACTCACACTGGAGAAAGACCCTATAAATATACCAAATGTGATAAAGCCTTCAGCTGTTCCACTTCCCTTCGTTACCACGGAAGCATTCATACTGGAGAGAGACCCTAAGAACGTAAACAGTGTGGCAAAGCCTTTAGTCATTTGAGTTCCTTTTGTAACCATAGAAATACTCATACTGGAGAGAAAGCCTATGAATGTAAACAATGTGACCAAGCCTTCAGTCGTCTCAGTTCCCTTCACCTCCATGAAAGAATTCATACTGGAGAAAAACCCTATGAATATAAGAGACGTGGTAAAGGCTACACTCGTTCCAGTCACCTTACTCGCCATGAAAGAAGTCATGATATAGAGTCTAGGTGTAGTGACTCGGCCTATAATCCCAGCACTTTGGGAGGCCAAGGTGTGTGAATTGCTTGAACCCAGGAGTTCATAACCAGCCCGAATTAAAACAATGCAAAACAGACTGGGCAACATGGTGAAACCCTGTCTCTAGAAAAAATAAAATAATGCTGGGCACGCTGGCTCACACCAGCTACTCCAGAGGCTGAGGCAGGAGAAGGGTGTGAACCTGGGTGGCGAAGCTTGCAGGGAGCCGAGATCGCACCACTGCACGCCAGCCTGGACAACAGAGCGAGACTCGGTCTCAAAAAAAAGAAAAAAAAAAAAAGAGAGAAAATAATTAACTGGGCTTAGTGGCACATTTCAGTTGTCTTAGTTCTTTTTCAAGGACATAAAAAGCCACGGGGGGTTGGGAGAAAGCCCTGTACCTGCGGATCACGAGGTCAAGGGATTGAGACCATCCCGGCCAACATGGTGAAACCTCGTCTCTACTTAAAATACAAAAATTAGCTGGGTGTGGTAGCATATGGTTGTAATCCCAGCTACTCAGGAGGCTGAGGCAGGAGAATCGCTTGAACCCAGGAGGCGGAGGTTGCAGTGAGCCGAGGTTGTGCCACTGCACTCCAGCCGGGCGACAGAGTGAGACTCCATCTCAAAATTAAAGAAAATAAATAGATAAATAAATAAATAAATAAAGCCACTTGAATGTAAGAAATGCGGTAAAACATTTACTCTTTCCCATTCCCTCATAAACATGAAAAGGCTCACACTGCACAGAAACCTTAAGAATGTAGGAAATGTGGTCAAGCCTTCAGATTTTCCTGTTTTTGAAGATTTGGGAGGAATCAGACTGGAGAAAAGCCTTTTGAATCTAAATTTGTGGTAAGGCCTTCAGTTGTGTTAGTTCCATTTGAAGACATCAACTCTTTCCTGAGAAATACCCTATGAATATCCGGAATGTGGGAATGTTTCATTTCTCTCATACTCACTCAAGGACATATGAAAATGCACACTGTAGCTTCCTGGACCTTGTACATACAAGATCGTATACAGGATTAAAACTCTAATAGATTAGAAAATATCTTGGGTTTCTGTCGGTTTGCGGGAGGCAAAAACCTGTGATGTTGTTGGTTTTTGGTGGGAGAGTTTCACTCTGGAAAAAAGTATTCTGAAGATGGAGGTCGTCCTAGATTGTATTTCAAGGTGAGTCTACTTGATGCCAGTGAAGCATATTTTGGCATATAATACATATGGTTATATTATATTTTGTCTATATTACCTCATTTTAAAAAACCATTTTGTGAAAAATGTCAGAGTTAGATATACCAATGTTAAATTTCTGATCACGTGTCCAGAAGCACTGTAAAATGCAGCCTAGAATGCAAAATTCCCAGCCACTTCTCTGTTGAACTCTCTGCAGAGCAGCATTGCATCCAGTGGTTTTCAAGGTGCACTAGTGTGGCATGAGCTAGTCCTTGTCTTCCTGCTGAAGTTGGAATCCTGCAAATTGTTTAGGGGTGGTGTCAGCTTGTCCCATCTTTCCAGGTCATCATTAACCTTTCCTCAGCACCCACGTGGACTCAGAACTTACCTAGAGTCACAGGCAGGTCTGGGAATCTGCCCTTGAGCCTTTGTGCAGTCCATGATGGTTCCATGCCTCTGATCTGCTGGAGCACATTCTACAGAGGGATGGGCTGGCATAAGCTGTCCCTGCCGTTCTGAAAATCACGGAGATGCCTGGTACCTGAAGCCACATAGAAATAAATATCTGTGGAGTCTCAGGCAGGACAGGGATGCCATTCCCAGGCTCCTGTTCTTCCACTTAATGGCAGCAAGAGTGATTCCTGGGTTTCCTAATTGACTTCATAACAATTTTGGTGACTTTGTTGTGTCAATGACCACTCCTGTTTCTGTGGCATCCAGTTCACCTGTAAGGTTTTTGGGGATTCTGTGGAAACTCGTGCATTTTTCCAGAGACTCACTGCATCCTGAATGCTCTCAGGCATCCACAAGCAGATCCCTGCCTTGGTGGCATCTTGGAGCATTGCAGGAGACGCCTTAGGTCTAGGAGGCACTAGGAGGTCCATCAGGAATTGGGAGGGCATGTGTCTGCCCATCTGTAGTGTGAACTTGTATTCACCTTCAGAATGTAGATTCTTCCTGAACTAATAAATTACCTT
>NW_022309372.1:0-1139 GCF_002776525.5 Piliocolobus tephrosceles
AAACATCTTTGAATATCACTTATTTAAACATTTCTCTTAGAAAAAATTTCTAGGTGTGGAATTACTAGCTTAAAAGATGTGTGTACATTTTCAGTTTTGTTAGATAGCATCCAATTGCCCTGTAAAATCATTATACCCATTTTTCTCACATTCATAATATTTGACATTGGCAGTTTCTGCACCTTCACCCTGGATATTATCAAATATCTAAATGTTGGTAACCTGGTAAGTATCTCCTTGCTTGGATTTGCATGTTTTTAGCTGTCAGTCATGCTGAATATTTTTTATATTTGTATAATCCATTTATATTTATTTCTCTGTGACCTATTTCTATTCTTTTGCCTGTGTTTCCACAGTTATTATTTTTCCCACATTAATAATCATCTAGGGCTCCTTCAGCTTGAAATGACTATTATGGAAAATAACATCTTTTCTTTCTCAAAGAAATATATGAATGACTTGAGAATTCAGCTGTTCCTCATGGACTTTATAAAGCCTAGTTTAAAAAAAAAAAAAAGTCACATATTCTGTTTTTACACTGTAAGAAAGACTACAAAAGATATCTCATATTTTTACAGTTATGGGGTTACTGTGTCACATTTGATATGCCTGACCAGAGAAAGACAAAGCGTTCAGCTTATACCAAGTAAATATTTAATATTAAAGTGAACTCCCTAGAATTTTTATTACCTCTTTATTTCCCTATTCACTATTACTTTGGGAAGAAAAAATATCCTGTTTCTTCAAGTCTCTTGTAATTGATCTCCTTTTTATTTTATCATTCTGCCATTAATTTTTGACCATCAAAGACTTCTTAGCTTATGATAGATACTCTATAAATATTTGGGGGTTATTGGACTAAGGTATGGATGATACCAAGCCTCCTTCAGAATGCTTTTTCATTCATATGTCTGCTACTCTTGATTAGAACTTACAAGAACATCAAGTGTGCACCCCCATTTCCTAATGATAAAATCATAGGCTTGTTCCCACTTTGCTCACATTGTGTACCATGCAGATACTTCAGTAGCAGCTTCTATGTTTTGAAAGTGCTGCCTCCAAAATTCGGGTGTTACCCAATATGATAGTATTAGGAGGTGGGGCCTTTAAGAAGTAATTAGGTCATGAGGGCTCCCCTT
>NW_022309372.1:1149-4338 GCF_002776525.5 Piliocolobus tephrosceles
ATACCCGAGACTGGGCATTTTATAAAGGAAAGAGGTTTAATTGACTCACAGTTGAGCATGTCTGCAGAGGCCTCAGGAAGCCATTAACCATGGCAGAAAGGGAAGCAAACACACCCGTTTTCACATGGTGGCAGCAAGGAGAAGTGCAGAGTGAAGCAGGGGGAGAGCCCCTTATAAAACCATCAGATCTTGTGAGAACCCATCCCCGTGATTCAGTTACCTCCCACGGGGTTCCTCAATGGGGATTATGGGAACTATAGTTCAAGATAAGATTTGGGTGGGGACACAGCCAAACCATATTAATGCCTGAGACAGGCTTAGGGGTCCTGTTGATAATGCCACTGGGAGGTTGCTGAGGCTCCCCTATCTTACAGCAATAGACTCAAGTCACAATAAGACTTTCCATGGCTGTCCTCCTACTACATGGACCAGACCCTACATCAAACTGACACAACTGCTACATGGTGATTATTAGTAGAAGATGAGTCCAAAATGGAATTCTATTGAGAATAAGAAGTGATATATAATTTGGACGTTTGTCCCCGACCAAATCATATGTTGAATTGTAATCCCCAATGCTGGAGGTAGGGCCTGATGAGAGGTGTTTGGGCCATGAGGGCGGATGACTCATGGCCTGGTGCTGTCTTCATGATAGTGAGTTTTGCAACATCTGGTCATTTAAATGTGTGACATCTCCCCCGTCACTCTCTCTTGCTCCTGTTCTTGCCATGTTATGTACTTGCTCCCCCTTTGCCTTCTGCCATAATTGGAAGCTTCCTGAGGCCTCCTCAGAAGTAGATGCTGCTATGCTTCCTATACAGCCGCAGAAACGTAAGCCAAATAAACCTCTTTTCTCACAAATTACCCAGTCTCCGGTATTTCTTTATAGCAGTGCAAGAACAGCCTAATACAGAAAACTCTTACCAAGGAGTGGGGCATTGCTATAAAGATGCCTGAAAATGTGAAAGCACCTTTAGAACTGGGCAACAAGAAGAGGTTGGAAGAGTTTGGAGTGCTCAGAAGACAGAAAATTAGGGAAAGTTTGCAACTTCTTAGAGACTAGTTAAATGGTTGTGACCAAAATGCTGATAGTGATATGGATAGTGGAGGCCAGGCTGACAAGGTCTCAGATGGAAATGTGAAACTTATTGGAAACTGGAGCAAAGGTCATGCACTTTATGCCTTAGCAAAAAAATGCGGCTGCATTGTGCCCCTGCCCTAGGTCTCTGTGGAAGTTTGAACTTCAGAGTGATGATTTAGAGTATCTGGTGGAAGAAATTTCTAAGTAGCAAAGCATTTAAAATGTGGCCTGGCTGCTTCTAATAACCTATTCTCAGATGCAGGAGTGAAGGGCTAACTTAAAGCTGGAAGTATATTTAAAGGGGAAGCAGAGCATAAAAATTTGGAAAGTTTGCAGCCTAGTCATGTGGTACAGAAAGAAAAAGCTTTTTCAGGAGAGGAATTCAAGCAAGCTGTGAAGCAATCACTTTCTACAGATATTTGCTTAACTAAAAGGGAGCCAAGGGCTAATATGTAAGACAATGAAGAAAAGGCCTCAAAGGCATTTCAGAGAATTTCATGGCCACCCCTCCCATCATAGGCCCAGAGTCCTAAACGGAAAGGATGGTTTTTGCCTGTATGGCCTTGGCAACGTGCTCCTTGCATTCTAGGTGCTCTAGCTCCAGATAAGGCTCAAAGGGCCTGAAGTTACAGCTTCAGCTGCCACTTTGGAAAATGCAAGCCGCAGGCCTTGGCAGCTTCCACATGATGTTAAACCTGTAGCAACACACAGTGCAAGACTAGTAGGATTCTTGGCAGCCTCTGCCTAGATTTCAGAGGATATATGGAAAAGCTTGGGTGTCTAGGCAGCAGCCTGCTACAGAGGTGGAGTTCTCAGAGAACTTCCATAGGGCAGTGTGGATGGGGAAGTGTGGGGTTAAAGGCCCCACACAGAGTCTCCACTGGGGCACCGCCTAGTGGAGCTGTGAGAAGAGGGCTACCATCCTCCAGACCCAAGAATGATAGATCCACTAATATATTACACCCTGCACCCAGAAAAGTCACAGGCACTCAATGCCAGCCCATGCGAATAGCCTTAGAGGGATGAACCCTGCAAAGCCACATGGGCAGAGCTGCACAAGGCCTTGGGAGTCCAGGATGGGTTTGAATCAGTGTGCCCAGGATGTAGGACAGAGAGTTAAAGATTATTTTGGAGCTTTAAGATATAACAACTGCCCTGCTGGGTTTCAAACTTGTGTAGGGCCTGTAACTCCTTTCTTTTGGCCAGTTTCTCCTTTTGGAATGAGAATGTTTACCCAATGCCTATAATCCCATTGTTTCTTGGAAGTAACTAACTTGTTTTTTATTTTACAGGCTCATAGGTGGAAGGAACTCATCTCCAGATAAGACTCTGGACATGGCCTTAGGACTTGGGACTTTTGAGTTAATGCTGAAATGAGTTAAGACTTTGGGGGACTGTTGGGAAGGCATGATTGCATTTTTCAATGTGAGAAGGACATGAAATTTGAGAGAAGCCAGGGTTGGAATGATATAGTTTCAATGTATGTCCCCACCCAAATCTCATGTTCAATTATAATCCCCATTGCTGGAGGTGGGGCCTGATGGGAGGTGTTTGGGCCGTGGGGGCGGATCCCTCATGGTTTAGTGCTGTCTTGGCAATAATGAGTTCTCACAAGATCGTCACTTCAAAGTGTGTGGCACCTTCTTCCTCACTTCCTTTCACTCCATTCTCACAATGTGATGCACCTTCTTCCCTTTTGCCTTCCGCTGTGATGGGAAGCTTCCTGAGGCCTCCACAGAAGCAGATGCTGCTAATGCTTCCTGTACAGCCTACAGAACCGTCAGCTAAGTAAACCTCTTTGCTTATGAATTACCTAGTCTCTGGTATTTCTTTATAGCAGTGCAAGAATGGCCTAATAAAAGAAGTCAGATTTTAAGAACTTATACCAAACCTCAATCATATGTAATACACAGAGAAATATATCAACCTGATCAAATAAGACTTTGACTGCCTATAGCATATAACACTCTGAAGTTTAGTAAAGGATGTCTTTGGAAATTCATTATAAAACAATCTTGATCAAGGCATTTATAGCTACAGAGTCGAATCATGTTAGGTTTTCAGAACAAAGTGTAGGTATGCTTTAGAAATGGAGAAAATGTAGAACC
>NW_022309375.1:0-1193 GCF_002776525.5 Piliocolobus tephrosceles
ATTGGTTCTTTGCAAGAATAAACAAGATTGTCAGACTGTTAGCTAGGTTGATAAGGAAAAAAAAGAGAGAAGATCCAAATAACTGCAATCAGAAATGACAAAGGTGACATAACCGCTGACTCCACAGAAATACAAAAAATCCTCACAGACTATCATGCACACCTCTATGCACACAAACTCGAAAACCACAAAAAAAAAAAAAAAAAAAAAAACAAAGGGGAAAAATTTCTAGAAACATACAGCCCTCCCAAGGCTGAACCAGGTAGAAATTGAAACCCTAGACAGACCATGAATGAATTCCAAAATGAAATCAGTAATAAAACGTTTACCAATGGAAAAATAAAGCTGAAGATCAGATAGATTCATGGCTGAATTCTATCAGATGTACAAAGAAAAGCTAGTATCACTCCTACTGAAACTGTTACCAAAAATTGAGCAGGAGGGACTCCTCCCAAACTCATTCTGTGAAGCCAGTGTCATTCTGTACCAAAAACCTGCCAGGTAGACAACAAAAAAAGAAAACTTTTAGGCCAATTTTCCTGAAAAACATGGATGCAAAAATCCTAAACAAAATACAAGCAAACTGAATCCAGTACCATATCAAAAAGTTAATATACCAGGAATGTGCAGGCTTTATTCCTGGGAGGCAAGGTTGATTCAACTATAAATCAATAAATTTGATTAACCCCATAAACAAAATTGAAAGCAAAAATGACATGAGCATCTCAATAGATTCAGAAAAGGCTTTAGATAAAATTTAACATCTCTTCATATTAAAAGCCCTCAGCAAAGAAAGCATGAAAAGAACACACCTCAAAATAATGAGAACCATCTATGACAAACCCACAACCAATATTATACTGAATGGGCAAAAGCTGGGAGCATTCCCCTTGAGAGCTGGAACAAGACAACGATGCTCACACTTACTACTCCTATACAACATGATATTGGAAGTCCCAGCCAGAACAACGAGACAAGAAAAAAATAAATAAAAGGTATTTACATATGAAGAGAGGAGGTCAAGCTATATATATATATATATATATTTTTGCAGATGATATCAATCACTACCTAGAAAACCCCAAAAACTCTGCTGAAAATCTCCTAAATCTGATAAATGACCTCAGTAACATTTCAGGGTACAAAATTAGTGTACAAAAATTAATACCATTTTTATACACCAATAAATATCT
>NW_022309376.1:0-1043 GCF_002776525.5 Piliocolobus tephrosceles
GTCCAAGACATCCAAAGTATGCTGGCTCCTTGTCAATACTCTAAGTCAGCCAAGAAAGAAACCAGTTCTTTAGACAGCCTTTTGGAAAATCAAAAGACCAGACACATATTCCACTCTTTTCTCTCCCTCCTGAGGGAGAAACCCCAAATTGGGCACACCCTCCCAGTTGTGCTGAGTGGTACTAGCGCATTTATAAAAGCACTGCAATTTCTTTGGTGCTGCACTATGCCACCCTCACTCTCCCTTGTTTTCAGTCTTCCCAGCCACCCAAACTCTCACAACTCTATCAATTTTCTGACTCAGGTAAGGCAGAAATTGATACAAGATCAGCCCTCCAAAAAGCCAGAAGACACCTTCCAATTTTCTTTTCCCTCTGCTGTGAAGAAGCTGCATGCCAGGCTTCCCTCCTCAGGAAATTAAGCCATGCCAGTTTGTGGGTGGGGTAATTGCAGGTAAACCAAAATGTCTCTTTTTACCTATTTCGATGTGGCTGTTTGTAGCTTTGCACGAAACTTTGGGTACTACAACTTATTAATTGGGTTTCAGTGTTTTCAAAAGGTATTTTGGTCCATATGTTATTTTTATGCTGGTGTCTCCGCAGGGAAATGAGGGCTGGCACTGGCTATCTAATATCTTATTTACACATACTATGTCACTAACATTTATACTAATATAGAAATATTTGATGGCCGAAAAGGAACAGCTCCAGTCTCCATCTCCCAGCACGAGCGACAAAGAAGACCCGTGATTTCTGCATTTTCAACTGAGGTACTGGGGTCATCTCACTCGGGAGTGCTGGACAATCGGTGCTGCTCAGCTGCTGCAGCCTGACCAGCGAGAGCTGAAGCAGGGCGAGGCATCGCCTCACCTGGGAAGCGCAAGGGGGAAGGGAGTCCCTTTTCCTAGCCAGAGGAACTGAGACACACAACACCTGGAAAATCGGGTAACTCCCACCCCAATACTGCACTGTAAGCACAACCGCACACCAGGAGAATATATCCCATACCTGGCCGGGAGGGTCCCACGCCCACGGAGCCTCCCTC
>NW_022309377.1:0-2486 GCF_002776525.5 Piliocolobus tephrosceles
TACTGAGGGTAAGTTATATGCCTCCACTAGAATAATAAATGAAGATGCCACCAAGATCACAGTAGTATATACAGAAAGCATAAGACATAAGAAAGATTCAGTAAGACATCAATAATGTTTCTTGCACACTAGCAATTGGGTAAGTCATGATATAGATAAAAGAAACAGAGACAAAATCGTGCATCAGTTTTGACAGATATACCTGTATTTCACAAATTGTGGGAAAAAGTTATCCAGTTATAGATGACTTAGACGCTCCTGAAAAATGGTAAAAATTATCTTATTTACATTTTGAGCATCACACTATGTACCGCTTACAATGAAAAGAAGCTATTGATAATATAAGTGTCAGCCTACAGCTCACTAGGTAAAAAATTAAACCAAACAATAATTGTGCCAGAATGTTCTAGTACAGCTTCTGAGATTAGAATATTGTTGGTTAATAACTTTCACCAGAACATTCTAGTACAGCATCTGAGGTTAGAATATTATGGGCTAATAACCTTGAAAAGCAGTTATTTCCCCATTTAGGTAATCTGAACAGTGGGTATATGTATTCTGCTTGTTTAAAGACAGCTGTATTCAGCTTAATAATTTGGAATGTTCTTTTTTTGAGCATGGTTCAACTTAAGCAAACACATGTCTATTAAAATAGTAAGATTTCTGAATATTACCCGGAATGTGTGTGGGGTGTATATGTGGTATGCATTGTGTGTGCATGTATAATGTTTTAGTGACCAGAAGTTGCATGTGGTACTCTGTCTAGATCTGCTTTTAACAATCTATCCAGAGATGGTGACTGTCATGAAGTGATCACTGAATTGAGATTTGGGAGGATGTATAGGTTAGTTAGTCAAGGAGGGAAAAATATATAGTGAACACGACAAATGGGTACATGCAAATTCTCTGTTTTCACACTGGTATGGAGAACAGAAACTAAGGAGGAAAAGAAGGTCAGTGAATGGAAACTGGTGAAGTGAGAAGCGATTTTGTCAGAGTGGAACCTCCCTGCTGTTGAGTCTATTTCACTAAGGCTTTTTAGGCCATGTAAGGAGCTGATCTTTACCCAAAAAGGAATATGAAATCATTAACACATTTTAAGCAGAATTATGGTGTTGCCAAATTTGTATCTCAGAAAGAATTATCTGGTTACAGCATGGAAAATTACAGTATAGGCAAGAGTAGATTGGAGTAGTTAGGAAACACATCTAGTAGAAAAGTAAAATTAACATAGGCATACCACCATCCTAACACCTCTAATTTAAAAGACAGAAATATTATAACTTAAAAACAAGAAGCATTCATAAGAGATATATACCCTTATTCTTTAAAAGAAGTCATTATGATAGAAAACATAAATGTGACATCAAAATTCAAGATTCTGATAATTTCATGACATTTACATTTGTCCTTGCACAGAAAAATATGAGAGAGAATAGAAAAAGAACAATGTGAATATACTAAATACGGCTCCAAGAAAAGGCCTTTGGTATTGATGAGGCTTAATGGCAAAACAATAAAGGACTGGAGGAAACAAGTCTTGAATAAGATTAAAGAAGATAACACGGAGGCTAAGGAAAAATGATTAAGTCTAGGAGTGATAATTGTTTTTATAGAATGAAAGAGCTTCAGAGCTTGTGGAAAAAGACAGCTAAACTAAAACATATTGATTCAGGTTCTTGGATAAGGAACTCTCCTTTGGCCCAGGTAGGGCAAACTAACCACTTCCCAAGGGTGCAATAATGTGGGCAGAGAAACAGTAAATTCATTTTGGTCATGAATAATTTATTGACCTGTTTCTAGCTATCGCACACTCACTGATGCCAACAAGACTGAAAAATGCACAAAACTTCATAAAGTGCTGAATGTACTCCAACCTCCTCACTGTTTGTGAAATACCACCAAGCTCCCACTTTCCTAGGGTCTTACACCTACTGTACCCTTCACCTGAAGACGTTCCCAGATATTCACAGAGATCAGTCAAATATCGGGTTCAAAGGCACTGCTTCAGAAAGACCTTCCTTCATCATCTAGTTTAAACCAACTTACACCAGCTTAATAGGAATGATCACTAGGTGACACTTCATTATCTCTTCATTGATTTGGCTGTTTGTTATCTCCCTCGATTAGACTGTTGCTCTCATAAGGGCAAAATTTGGTCTTATGCACCTCTCTTTCCCTAGCACCAACTGCCTGGCAAATATGGGAATTCAGTAAGTATTGGATGAGTGAAAGACTGAATTAATAAAAGGATGAATCCGTTTGGGAGCAAGTGCCAAGGAGTCATCTTTATGATCATCTTTGGAATTTACAATACAAAATATGTCCATTGCTGCTTTGAACTATTCCCTAATCCTGTAACTTATTTTACATAACATGAACAACTCTACAGCATTTCTAGTTATAAGATCTAAAATTCCCTTTTGCCGTAGATTTCTTGCAATTGAAAATGCCATGGCTAATAGGCTAATATACTAGCATATTCT
>NW_022309380.1:0-3910 GCF_002776525.5 Piliocolobus tephrosceles
ACTCTTTAGAGTTGTCTGTGTCTTAGAGCCTCTTGAAGAGGCAATGTTACAATCTTTACAAAGTTATACAAAGTTCCTGTTAACCCTCCATTAATTTGAGCAATACTTACAGAGCACCTACTATGTGAAGGATACCATCCTCAGCATTGCGATACACGTGTAAAGAGAAGAAAACAAATCAATATTTCTTCCTTTATTAACTTACATTCTAGAGAGTATCTCAAGTATTTTCTCCTCTCACTCACAGTAGAACTAAAGCTAATGCTAAAGGGCCTAATGTTTTAAAAGCTGCTAATTTAAGTCATTTGGAACAAATTCAATAACTATAAAGTACATTGGAAATAATATAGAAAAATAATTACAGATCTTCTATATTGATACTTGATGGTATCAGCAGTTAATAAGTTATAAAATGGTTAAAGCTTCTACTTTTATGTTAAGCATTTAACATAGTTTGTCTAGAAATTTTTGATGGTTTCTCTTATTTTTCCAAATTAGACTAGTAACACAGCAATTCAAAAAATATTTGATTTTAAGATATGCCAATCATTCTTAAATAAGATTCTAGTTCAGAAAAAGGGCTTTTTCAGATGAAGGCTGGCTCAACAATCTGCCAGAGTTTCTAGTTCAGAAATGAAAATGTCAGTCACTCCTAATGTTTCAAAGTATCTGGACACTTGACACTGCATAGATAGACAAGTCTATGGGTGAGGGAGCTGAAGTTTTATGTTATTTCTGTTGTTCCATCAGCATATACCAAGGTAATGCAGTCCCAGAGGCACTCACTCAGTTCAGATTAGTTTCAGCAAGGTTCAAAAACTTAAGAATAGTTTAAGCCACCATATCAAGATATTCCAGGATGTGTCAGCCTATTCTGATGTAACTCCATGGACATTATAGGACAGTTATTCCTTTAACTCTTTATCATTCTTTCTTAACCTCCATGTAAAAAGAAATCCAACTAATTCATGCTACTTTTATAAATTAAGATATATTGTCATCTTAGAGCAAAGTAATTTTTCCCTCCTCTGATACCATACCACAATGAGCTGAATGCCTTCAAAGCAGTTATATACAAATCAGCCTAAAATGAATAAGAAAAATTTCCCTGATATTCTCATTTAAACCTAAGAATAAATTATATACATAAATCATATGGTTTTATGTATGACATATATATTCATATATATGTCACATATATAATCTTATATATTTAATATATCTATATAATGTTACAGTGGTATGAGAAATATGAGGTAGTCAGCATCAGTTATATTGCAAATAGCTATTGCTATCCTTGACATAGTCGCAATTTTATAAATTTTACTAAAAATAATTCACTTTTTAATCGCTTTTTGTGGTTATCAAGCATGATTTTATCAAATTCTTACATGAGGCTCAAATTGAAGATACAATAGTTCTGATAAATACAGCAGCACTTGCCGCATGTAAGCTACCTTTTAGGCCACTGATCTTATTGTACTTCATGTTATGTCTGTTCATAGAGCACTGCCATCCCATACAGCATCATTGTCTCTAAGACTTGTTTCTACCTTTATACTCTCTAATTACCTCATCTGAGACAGTGGAGATTAGGCCACAAAGCAGACTAAGAAGATGCCCCAGAATACAGTGACTCTACTCATCGCCAAAACATATACAACAGAGAAAATTATCTCACAGATCATCAAAAACATGGTCATCTCATTTCCTGGGGAAATTGAAACCTAACTAGAAACCCTTACAACTTTGAAAATGCCAGTCTGTGATCTATATCCTTGCTCTCCTACTCCTCACCATTTCTACCCCCATTACCATGGGACTTGAAAAAGTTCAACATCTACCCATTAACACCTTGAAAAGATTTTGCTTTCTTCCTCATTCTTTCTCTTCTCCAGACATTACAGTAAGAAATTACTGTCTTAGAAAAGCTCTTGAACTTAATCTGCTATGAAAAGATTTGATTACTTTTTTCTTTGCAATTTCTTCTGTTTATATGCCTTTGGGAGAGTTTAATAAATATTTCTTTCTTATTCTTTGCTTTAAATTGATCTCTGGGAAATGTTTAGGAGGTTATATGTATTCTTCACAGTTTTTCACTTTGCTTCCCTAATACAAAGTGACAATGGATTTTTAGCTGACTATTCTATTTCTTAACAATTTTGAAAGTTTCTTGCTGTAGTATCCATTATTATTTTATTAGTTTAATTAAACTAAAACATTTATCCCGATTACACATTTCATTTACCTTCCTTAACAATTAATTAGATAATAAAGTACAGAATACAATTTTTTCATATGGAACTTTTCAAATAAGTGTCCCAATCAAGTAAATATATACATTTACAGAGAATTGACATAGTAAGGTTATACTTACTCTTACATCCCTAGCTAGTCATGCAACATCAGAAAAACCCCCAGACTTCCTGGTCCTTTAATCTTTTCATTGATAAATACAGAGGATGAGGTAAGATTATTCTGAAGCTTCCTTCACATGTATAATGACCTATTATTCTAAAGCATAGTCAGTGTAGCTTCTTAGACACTCATATTTTATTCTACATTTAGCTGGGTATTCTTTGAAAATTTTTACAATAGCAAATAACCTTTTTTATTTATCTATATGTGAGATTGACTTTTGCAATCTTGAAGACAGGACTTAAATGTAGAACCTAGAGTTGTAAAAAAGAAAATCACAAATTCTTCAGTTAGGGCATAGTGAATTCTACTTAGTTCCTGGCCTCATACACTTTACTGTAGATACAATAATGTACAATTATGATTGATTGAGAGTACACACTGAATCCTGGCTGAAAGTGTCTGATCCTTATAGGGCATCATTTTGTAGCTGATGTCTCAGCTATACCTTCTTTTGGTTATTCAACATCATATGAAGTCATTTGCTTCCAGATAGTGCCAGAACATGATAAACTTTCTTGCTCTAGAGTAGGTCCATTGGTTATATGGGATCTTGTGTAAGGGATCACACATTCTGTGAGCTCTAGGATAGTACTGCTGATTTAGGTCTTGTGGACAGGTAAGGGAAATTCATATCAAGAATATATTTGTATTATATTCCAGCCAGTCACAGTGGCCCATGTCTGTAATCCCAGCACTTTGGGAGGCTGAGGCAAGCAGATCGTTTGAGGCCAGGAGTTCCAGACCAGCCTGGGCAGCATAGTGAAATCCTATCTCTACTAAAAATGCAAACACTAGCCAGGGGTGGTGTCATACTCCTGTAATCTCAGATACTTGGGAGGCTGAGGCATGAGAATCACTTGGGCCCTGGAGACCCAGGTTTCAGTGAGTCGAGATCATGCCACTGCACTCCAGCCTGGGTGACAGAGTGAGACTCTGTCTCTCTCAAAAAAAAAAAAAAAAAAAAAAAAAGAGCATAATTGTATTCCACTTTAGATGATTGCTATCTCTTCTAGGATGAAATGGACTAATGTAGTCAACTTGCCAAGTGTGTATGTTCTCTTTAAAAGATGGTGACATATAGAGAACTTAGTATGTATCTGTTTCTTGTAGTTAGGGCAGCAGTAATAGATAAATCGGCTTTGGGAACAGGGAACCCTTGCTTTGGCATTTATGAATAATCATCCTCTCAGCCAACGTAGCCACTTTGTAAATGACCCTACTGTATCAGCATAAGTGTGGCCGACCAATGCAGAGGCTGGTTGTAACATACCAACTGAGTCATTTGGTTTACTTGATTGATTGTAGCTTCAAGTTTGATATATGCTCTCTGGTGGATATTAACATGTGATACAGATCTTCACACCTGATCATTCTCATAGATCCATGCATATGTTTCTTCCACAGAAGTTTTTTCAACCCAATCATTCAATGTCTCTTTCTAGTTCCATTCAGCAACCAGCCTGTGAATCCATATAAATTCTAACCTCAG
>NW_022309386.1:0-1031 GCF_002776525.5 Piliocolobus tephrosceles
GGGCCTGATTCAGTAGGTTTCTAATAGAACCCCAAAATTTGCATTTCTACCAAGTTTCCAGGTGATGCTGCTGGTCCAGCACTGTAGCAGATCTATAATCCTCAAATCCTCTTGGCTTCAACTACAGCCATAAATTTTGGCTACTAGGATTTAGTCATCTTGAGGTCCAAAATAGTACTAGACCTAGTCAGAAGTTATGGAGGTAGCGGGATGAGGGAGAGGAACTGGAGCCAAAAATGCAGAATGTATGATAGTAGAAAATCATTTTTCGCAGTGAAATAATGAGATAATGGCTCGCGGCAATGGTGCCACCACGCCCAGCTAATTTTTGTATTTTTAGTAGGGACACAGTTGGACCACATTGGCCAGGCTGGTCACAAACTCCTGACCTCAGGTGATCTGCCAGCCTCGGCCTCCCAAAATGCTGGGACTATAGGCATAAGCCACCATGCCCAGCCCCAGCATTGTTTTAACAAGCCTTCCACTTGATTTTGGTGCCTGCTAAAGTTGAAAAACACACCCAGCCCCATATACAGTCTTCATCAACCTTTGACCTAGTAGTTTTAATAGTCATTGTTTAACAAATAGGTGAAAGGTTGATGAAGACTTTATCTGGATGGATCAGGTTGCCGTTATATGAACTTACTGATGAATCTTTTCTACTGTGTTGAGATAGGGTCTTGCTCTGTTGCCCAGGCTGGAGTGCAATGGTGCAACCTCAGCTCACTGCAACCTCTGCTTTCTGAGCTCAAGCGATTCTCCTGCTTCAGCCTCCTGAGTAGCTGGGACCACAGGCCTGAACCACACCTGGCTAATTTTTGTATTTTTTGTAGTGACGGGGTTTCACTGTGTCGCTTAGTCTGGTGTCAAACTCCTGGGCTCTAGTGACCCACCCGCCTCAGCCTCCCAAAGTGCTGGGATTACAGGCGTGAGCCACTGTGTCCAGCCAATTTTTGTATTTTTAGTAGAGACGGGATTTCACCATGTCAGGCTGGTCTGAAACTCCTGACCTCAAGTGATTCGCCCACCTC
>NW_022309386.1:1131-3700 GCF_002776525.5 Piliocolobus tephrosceles
GAACCACACCTGGCTAATTTTTGTATTTTTTGTAGTGACGGGGTTTCGCCTTGTCGCCTAGTCTGGTGTCAAACTCCTGGGCTCTAGTGACCCACCCGCCTCAGCCTCCCAAAGTGCTGGGATTACAGGCGTGAGCCACTGTGTCCAGCCAATTTTTGTATTTTTAGTAGAGACGGGATTTCACCACGTCAGGCTGGTCTGAAACTCCTGACCTCAAGTGATTCGCCCACCTCAGCCTCCCAAAATGGTGGGATTACAGGCGTGAGCCACTGCTCTGGGCCGAGACTATTACATGTGAAATGTGGTCTTTGTTTATATCTTCATTTTTGAAACTGTTTTTTGAGACTGTTAGGGAATACTAAATATAAACTGGATTTTGTATGATATTAAGGATTTACTTTTTTTTTTGAGATAGGGTCTTGCTTTGTCACTGAGGCTGGAGTGCAGTGGTGCTGTCATGACTCACTGCAGCCTTGACCTCCTAGGCTCAAGTGGTCCTCCCACCTCAGCCTCCCAAGTAGCTGGGACCGCAGGTGCATGCCACCACACCCAGCCAGGATTTATGAAATTTGTATTGGGTAAGACTATGTTTTTTTCTTTCAAAGACTGGGTGTGGTGGTTCATGCCTATAATCTCAGCACTTTGGTAGGCTGAGGCAGGAGTATTGCTTGTGGTCAGGAATTCAAGACCAGCCCAGGCAACATAGAGAGATCCTGTTTCTACAAAAAAAAAAAAAAAAAAAATTCGTTTTAATTAACTGGGTGTGGTGGCAAACACCTATAGTCCTAGCGATGCAGCAGCGGGAGAATGACTTGACCCCAGGAATGTGAGGCTGCAGCAAGCTGTTTGCACCACTGCCCCCCAGCCTCAGTGACAGAGCGAGACTTTGTCTCTGAAAAGAATAATTTTTTTTTTTTTTTCCCGAGATGGAGTCTTGCTCATGTCGCCCAGGCTGGAGTGCAATGGTGCCATCTCAGCTCACTGCAACTTCTGCCTGCCGGGTTCAAGCTATTCTCCTGCCTCAGCCTCCTGAATAGCGGATATTACAGGTGTCCACCACCATGCCTGGCTAATTTTTGTACTTACAGTAGAGACGGGGTTTTGCCATGTTGTTCAGGATGGTCTCAAATTCCTGACCTCAGGTGATCCACCTGCCTCAGCCTCCCAAAGTGCTGGGATCACAGGAGTGAGCCACTGCACCTGGCAAAAGAATAATTTTTTTGAAAAATAAACAATTTTAGAATAGTTTTAGATTTACAGAAATATTGCAAAAAATTTCCATTTAACCCACTTTCACTTATTTACATCTAATATTAATATTTTTGTTAGAGTTATTATAATTTTATTTATTTATTTTTATTTTTTATTTTTTGAGAGAGTTTCACTTCATCACCCAGGCTGGAGTGCCGTCGTGCGATCTCTGCTCACCGCAACCTCCCGCCTCCCAGGTTCAAGGGATTCTTGTGCCTCAGCACCCCAAGTAGCGGAGACTACAGTCATGTGCCACCAGCCAGGCTAATTTTAGCATTTTTAGTAAAGACAGGCTTTCACCGTGTAGGCCATATTGCTTTCAAACTCCTGACCTCAGTTGATCCAAAGTGCTAGGATTACTGGCATGAGCCATGGTGCCCGGCCCTGTTGTTAAATTATTGACAAAGATTGATACATTGTTGCCAACTAAAGTCCACACTATATTCACATTTCCTCAATTTCCCTCATGTCTTGTTTCTTTTTTTTTTTTTCTTTTTTTTTGAGATGGAGTCTCGCTCTGTTGCCTAGGCTGGAGTGCGGTGGCGCGACCTCGGCTCACTGCAAGCTCCGCCTCCTGGGTTTAGGCCATTCTCCTGCCTCAGCCTCCAGAGTAGCTGGCACTACAGGCGCCCGCCACCACACTTGGCTAACTTCTTTTTGTATTTTTAGTAGAAACAGGGTTTCACCATGTTAACCAGGATGGCTATAATCTCCTGATCTCGTGATCTGCCCGCCTCGGCCTCCCAAAGTGCTGGGATTACAGGCGTGAGCCACCGCGCACGGCCTTATTAAATTTAATCACCTGCCGAGGTCATGTTTGTCAAGTTTCTCCACTGTAAAGGTACTGTTTCGCCTCTGCTTTTCATACTGTACTCTTTGGAAGGAAGTCACTATGTGCAGATCACAATAAGTATGCAGTCGTGCTCTGCCTCCATGTGGGTGGAACGTCTACATACATTATTTGTAATTCTTCTGCATGGAAGAGGTCTGAGTTCCCCATTGATTGATTGATTGATTGATTGATTGATTGATTATTATTTTGAGACAGAGTCTGGCTCTGTCACCCAGGCTGGAGTGCAATGGTGCGATCTCGGCTTGCTGAACCCTCTGCCTCTCGGGTTCAAGCAATTCTGCCTCAGCCTCCCAAGTAGCTGAGATTACAGGCCCGCACCAACATGCCCAGCCAATTTTTTTGTATTTTTAGTAGAGATGGGGTTTCGCCATGATGGCCAGGCTGGTCTCAAACTCCTGACCTCAGGTGATCCACCCCTGTCAGTCTCTCAAAGTGCTAGGATTATAGACGTGAACCACTGTGCCT
>NW_022309390.1:0-1252 GCF_002776525.5 Piliocolobus tephrosceles
ATTCTTAAACACAAAAACAATTAAAAACCCTTTCTCTCTAAACAACCTGCTTAAATGAATTCATCAACCCGTAAGCCATTATTCTTTCATCCCTTTACCATTATTCTTTCATCCCTAAACCATAATTCTTTCATCCCTAAACCATTATTCTCTAACCCGAAATTATTATCTTTTCAACCGAAAACAATGAAAAACCATTTCTCATTGAACAATCATCTCTAAACCATCAAGCAAAAAAGAAAACACTTATGTAATAATCAAAAATAAAGTTATTAAATGACGAAATATAAATAGTATTTGAATATGTACTCTGTCAATTTTTGATGATTGATTGAATGGTGTTATTGCTTTTTTTAAAGGTGTTAAGAATTTGTTTAAGGGGTTTAAGAATAATCACTCAAGGTTCTTAGGATTCATTTAGGGTGTTGATTCGAAGGAAAGGGTTTTATAATATTTTGTAATTAGTCCTGGTAAAATTACAAACGATAACTCTAATTTTTGTATCTTTTTTTTAGTTTTTTTTGCATCATTTTTTTCCATTGTTAAAAAAATAGGTAAATAGGGTTTTTTTTTTTCTGGAATTGTTAAGAAACCTGGTAAATGGGGTATTTTTTTTTTATTTTAATTTTTCAAAGTGTGTGTTTGTGTTATAACACTTTTAAGCAATAAAATGGAGAATATCCAGCATGTCTAATGTGTATTATTTATGTTTTCCTTAGTAGTTGTCTTATTTTTTTGAATATTCTATGTAAATAAAACGAAAATACTTCCATCAATAAATCACATAATGAACTCACTTTTAATATTATAAAAAATTGATCTGTTCCAAATTCAAATACAAAAAATTGTCTCTTTGAAACAACACTCTGAAATAAATCCTAAGAATTCTGTATAATCATTGATCTCCGAACTATTAAGTTGAAAATCTAACACTCTTGCGCAATAAAAAAAAATAATATTAATACAAGACAAAAAATAGTAGTATTTGAATATGTACTTTTTCCAGATTTTATGATTGATTGGTGTTATTAATTGTTTAGGGATGTTATTGCTTCTTTTAAAAGTGTTATTGTTTTGTTTAAGGGGTTTAAGAATGATCACGCAAGGTTCTTAGAATTCATTCAGGCCTTTGATTCAAAGGAAAGGGTTTAATAATACTTTGTACTTAGTTTTGGTAAAATCAAAAACAATAATTTCAATCAGTTATTGTATCTTTTTTTTAGTTTTTTTTGCATTATCATTTTTCATTGTT
>NW_022309391.1:0-2101 GCF_002776525.5 Piliocolobus tephrosceles
CCTTCCTTGCCCTGTGGCTTCTGATTGTATCTGTCAGTGCAGTGAAAGCCACTGGCAGGAGATACAGAAAGAATAAAAGCAAAGTTGAGACACTTACTTCCCACCTTCCTGCACACTTGTTATCTATTTGTTTGCCATCTTCCCCCACCAAGGGTCATACCTTTTATCAGGTGGCCTTCTACACACAGCTGTCATGAGTTTCCCATTAGGTCAAGAGATACTGGGAGTTTTCCATAGTTATAAACTCCAGGATACTACACTTCCCTTTCTGGCTTTCCTAAACTTGTACCCATATCATTGTAAACAATGCCTTTATTAAAATATGTTCAGTTACTTAATTTGAGTGTGGCACTTGTTTTCATCTAAGTCTTTGACTGATGCATGAGGAATTGCTGTATTCAATCAATCTTTACTTACACATTTAACTTCCTACAATGTGTGATATTTTGTACAATGCTACAATGAACATCTTTAAACGTCTTTATAAGTACTGTGAGTATTCTTTTATAATGAATATTCTTTTATGGTTGATACCTTGAAGAATAGTTTTGGGATTAAAAAGTAGCTTCAATTTAAAAACTGATACACATGGCTGACAGTCCTACCAAAGGTGGGGGAATAATTTATTCTCTCTCTGAAACTAAATGAAAGCATATATTTTTCCATCCCGCTCACCAACAATGAATTTTACAAACCTTTCTTAACATGTATAAGATTTTACCTTTTAATTGTTTTAATGTGTGTTCACTGATTAGTAATGAGAAATGACCTCCTTGTAATATGTTTATTAGTCACTGATGCTTTCTTTCTGAATAGTTAATTCAAATCTTCTGCCGTTACCATGGGTGGAGGGAATGGTAGCTGGAGTGATATGAGAAACACATGAAGCAGAACTCAGGTTTTTCCAGGCAAAGCATAGTAACCAGCCAGCGCTGGCCAATTCACTAACTGAATGCAAACACCTGAGCAAGCCCAATTCTGATCAGTACTTCTGTCCCAAATCAGTGGAACCTATTGGCTGGGGTGTAGATTTATGGGGGGGGGGGGCGGGGAGCGTTGCTACTTTAAATCCTAAGATTTAGTGATTTGTTAAACAGAAACAAATAATTGATAAAATCATCTGAATCACTTTTTTAAAACATTTTATTTATTGTATTATTAGTGCTTTTAGGAAACTCCCTACCCTCAAGAATACTGCTTCTCCTGTAAGATTCTCAACTGGTAGCTGTTTCACTTTCCTTACTCCTAATACTATGGAGATGCGAAAGATACCCTCTGTGTCACATCCAATCTCTTTTCTTCCCTTTTCTTCCAAAACGCCTAGCTCCAATGATGTTCCTTCTTCATCCCTAGGAACAACAGATTTAAATTTGATGTCATCCTCCTTCTAACAAATATCATAGACACTTAGGCTCATCTCACATCCCATAGAATTTCGGCTGTCTGTCCCACATGACTACTTTCATAACTCTCGATGCGTTAAATATTGACATGGATAACTCACCCAACAATCATATTTGTACCCTAGAACTTACCATTACTAATAAGCACAAACTTTCCATACTGTCAATTTCAATTCCTCTCTAATTCCACCCCTTCACTAGCTTACATGCTCTAAGATCCCAACACCAATAACCAGAACTTAAGGTTTACTGCACCTCTTGTATTACATTATTCCTCTCTTATTTCTTACCTTCTTTTGTATCTTTACCCAGCTTAAATTTCATGGTAAAACATTATAATCAATCCCTCACCTATGTCTTCAACTCCCTTAGTAACACCACAATCCTAGTTCACATTCTCTGCGTACCTTGAACCTCTATATACCTACTTGAGCTTAGTGGTGTAAAACACACTATCATGCAGATTGTTCACATATAGAAGCATGTTTGCCAGCTTCTTACATACTCCTACGGCTGCTCAACAATTGTATTAGGTGTTTCCATTCTCCATTCAATCTGCCATCTTCCTAGATGACCATTTCAGACCCTGTCCTTTCTTCACAAACCTCCAAAATCTACACTCTTATCTGATGAGGTCAGCTCTTGCTTTATGAAAGAAATTCTAGCAGCCAAAATACCTTCTAGATGTTTCCACCACT
>NW_022309392.1:0-1419 GCF_002776525.5 Piliocolobus tephrosceles
GCTTGGGACAGCAAGGGACAGAAATAGGAGATGTGCTTGCAGATGCATCCAATGTCAGAAAAAGATCAAATCCAGACAAGTCTATAAAGGGACACAGGCAAAAATAACATTGATTTACAGAGATAAAATAGCTAGGGATAAACCTAAATAGAAATGTGCAATACCTATGTGAAGAAACCTTTAAAATCATTTTAAAGGCCTCAAAGGAAGGCTTGAACAATGTTCTTGAAGAGGTAGGATAAATAATGAAAGGATGTCAACTCTAAGTTGTTAAATTTAGCATGATGCAAATAATAATACCAATAGTTTTTCTCACATCCTTTGAGGGAGAACAAGGACTTGATAAAACAGTTTACTTAAAAAATCATACCAAGAGATGCAAACACCCAAGAAATTTTGAACAAGGAAAAGCAATGGCTAGCCATAATAGATATTAAAACATATTTCCCAATAACTAAGTAGGATTGACATAAATTTTATTGACATGAAATAATATTGTCTGTCTCTAGAAAGGTTAATAAGGAGAATAAGAAGTCCAAAAATAAGCCCAAATATATATAAGGATTGAATATATTTTATAAGGTTGTCTCAAGTCCTGTGGATAATTAACTGAATCATTAGGTCAGTGGTCTTAGGAACACTGGGGGTTATTTGGAAAAATTTGAAGGTGGTGGCCTTCTTCTTTGTACATAATATCACAATGAATTCCAAGTGCATCACATATTCGAACATTAAAAAAATGAAAATCATAAAAATACATGAGAAAAACAGAGAATTACTTTATGTCATTCCAGCTGCTGAGGCCTTTCTATGATTCAAAACATAGAGGCTATGAAAGGTTATTTTTTAAAGAATAAAGTCAACAGCATTAAAAATATCACATATATGAAGAAATACCATAACCTAAGCCCAAGAACAAATTAAAAGCTGAGAAAACATTTGCAATGTATATTGCAAAGGATTAAGAACTGCCAGAAATAACTAAGAAAAATATTAACAAATCAATAGAAAAATGAACACAGGGTATGAATAGGTAATTCAAATAAATGGAAATGTAAATACCTCTTAAATATTACAGCATGCTCAATCTCAATTTACTAAGAAAATACAAGTAATATAATGATATTTATTTTTCATCAATACACATGACCAAAATATGTAAGTCCAGTAACACCATGTTATTGAGGTTGTATAGCAATATTGCCATTGGGAATATAAATTTATAAACTTATCAAAAAGGAAAATTTGACTAACTCTTTTAGATGCCTAAATTCAAAGGGTCTTTTAATCCAGTAATTCTAATTCCTCTATTTGGCTCTAGACAAATATTTTCACATATATGACATTATATAATTAAACCTGCCCAACAATGGAAGAGTTTTATTACACATTCATGTTTTCTAATCAATAGAAACGAAA
>NW_022309393.1:0-4044 GCF_002776525.5 Piliocolobus tephrosceles
GGATCAAAGCTGGTCAGAGAATGATTTTGATGAGATGAGAGAAGAAGGCTTCAGTCCATCAAACCTCTCAGAGCTAAAGGAGGAATTACGTACCCAGCGCAAAGAAACTAAAAATCTTGAAAAAAGAGTGGAAGAATTGACAGCTAGACTAATTAATGCAGAGAAGGTCATAAACGAAATGACAGAGATGAAAACCATGACACGAGAAATACGTGACAAATACACAAGCTTCAGTAACCGACTCGATCAACTGGAAGAAAGAGTATCAGTGATTGAGGATCAAATGAATGAAATTAAGCGAGAAGAGAAACCAAAAGAAAAAAGAAGAAAAAGAAATGAACAAAGCCTGCAAGAAGTATGGGATTATGTAAAAAGACCAAATCTATGTCTGATTGGGGTGCCTGAAAGTGAGGGGGAAAATGGAACCAAATTGGAAAACACTCTTCAGGATATCATCCAGGAGAACTTCCCCAACCTAGCAGGGCAGGCCAACATTCAAATTCAGGAAATACAGAGAATGCCACAAAGATACTCCTCCAGAAGAGCAACTCCAAGACACATAATTGCCAGATTCATCAAAGTTGAAACGAAGGAAAAAATCTTAAGGGCAGCCAGAGAGAAAGGCCGGGTTACCCACAAAGGGAAGCCCATCAGACTGACAGCAGATCTCTCGGCAGAAACTCTACAAGCCAGAAGAAAGTGTGGGCCAATATTCAACGTTCTTAAAGAAAAGAATTTTCAACCCAGAATTTCATATCCAGCCAAACTAAGTTTCATCAGTGAAGGAGAAATAAAATTCTTTACAGATAAGCAAATGCTTAGAGATTTTGTCACCACCAGGCCTGCCTTACAAGAGACCCTGAAGGAAGCCCTAAACATGGAAAGGAACAACCAGTACCAGCCATTGCAAAAACATGCCAAAATGTGAAGACCATCGAGCCTAGGAAGAAACTGCATCAACTAATGAGCAAAATAACCAGTTAATATCATAATGGCAGGATCAAGTTCACACATAACAATATTAACCTTAAATGTAAATGGACTAAATGCTCCAATAAAAAGACACAGACTGGCAAACTGGATAAAGAGTCAAGACCCATCAGTCTGCTGTATTCAGGAGACCCATCTCACATGCAGAGACATACATAGGCTCAAAATAAAGGGATGGAGGAAGATCTAGCAAGCAAATGGAGACCAAAAAAAAGCAGGGGTAGCAATCCTAGTCTCTGATAAAACAGACTTTAAACCATCAAAGATCAAAAGAGACAAAGAAGGCCATTACATAATGGTCAAGGGATCAATTCAACAGGAAGAGCTAACTATCCTAAATATATATGCACCCAATACAGGAGCACCCAGATTCATAAAGCAAGTCCTTAGAGACTTACAAAGAGACTTAGACTCCCATACAATAATAATGGGAGACTTCAACACTCCACTGTCAACATTAGACAGATCAACGAGACAGAAAGTTAACAAGGATATCCAGGAATTGAACTCATCTCTGCACCAAGCGGACCTAATAGACATCTATAGAACTCTCCACCCCAAATCAACAGAATATACATTCTTCTCAGCACCACATCACACTTATTCCAAAATTGACCACATAATTGGAAGTAAAGCACTCCTCAGCAAATGTAAAAGAACAGAAATTATAACAAACTGTCCCTCAGACCACAGTGCAATCAAACTAGAACTCAGGACTAAGAAACTCAATCAAAACCACTCAACTACATGGAAACTGAACAACCTGCTCCTGAATGACTACTGGGTACATAACGAAATGAAAGCAGAAATAAAGATGTTCTTTGAAACCAATGAGAACAAAGATACAACATACCAGAATCTCTGGGACACATTTAAAGCAGTGTGTAGAGGGAAATTTATAGCACTAAGTGCCCACAAGAGAAAGCAGGAAAGATCTAAAATTGACACTCTAACATCACAATTAAAAGAACTAGAGAGGCAAGAGCAAACACATTCAAAAGCTAGCAGAAGGCAAGAAATAACTAAGATCAGAGCAGAACTGAAGGAGACAGAGACACAAAAAACCCTACAAAAAAATCAATGAATCCAGGAACTGGTTTTTTGAAAAGATCAACAAAATTGACAGACCGCTAGCAAGACTAATAAAGAAGAAAAGAGAGAGGAATCAAATAGACGCAATAAAAAATGATAAAGGGGATATCACCTCCGACCCCACAGAAATACAAACTACCATCTGAGAATACTATAAACACCTCTACGCAAATCAACTAGAAAATCTAGAAGAAATGGATAATTTCCTGGACACTTACACTCTCCCAAGACTAAACCAGGAAGAAGTTGAATCCCTGAATAGACCAATAGCAGGCTCTGAAATTGAGGCAACAATTAATAGCCTACCCACCAAAAAAAGCCCAGGACAAGATGGATTCACAGCTGAATTCTACTAGAGGTACAAGGAGGAGCTGGTACCATTCCTTCTGAAACTATTCCAATCAATAGAAAAAGAGGGAATCCTCCCTAACTCATTTTATGAGGCCAACATCATCCTGATACCAAAGCCTGGCAGAGACACAACAAAAAAAGAGAATTTTAGACCAATCTCCCTGATGAACATCAATGCAAAAATCCTCAATAAAATACTGGCAAACTGGATTCAGCAGCACATCAAAAAGCTTATCCACCATGATCAAGTGGGCTTCATCCCTGGGATGCAAGGCTGGTTCAACATTCGCAAATCAATAAATGTAATCCAGCATATCAACAGAACCAAAGACAAGAACCACATGATTATCTCAATAGATGCAGAAAAGGCTTTTGACAAAATCCAACAGCCCTTCATGCTAAAATCGCTCAATAAATTCGGTATTGATGGAACGTACCTCAAAATAATAAGAGCTATTTATGACAAACCCACAGCTAATATCATACTGAATGGGCAAAAACTGGAAAAATTCCCTTTGAAAACCAGCACAAGACAGGGATGCCCTCTCTCACCACTCCTATTCAACATAGTGTTGGAAGTTCTGGCTAGGGCAATCAGGCAAGAGAAAGAAATCAAGGGTATTCAGTTAGGAAAAGAAGAAGTCAAATTGTCCCTGTTTGCAGATGACATGATTGTATATTTAGAAAACCCCATCGTCTCAGCCCAAAATCTTCTTAAGCTGATAAGCAACTTCAGCAAAGTCTCAGGATACAAAATTAATGTGCAAAAATCACAAGCATTCTTATACACCAGTAACAGACAAGCAGAGAGCCAAATCAGGAATGAACTTCCATTCACAATTGCTTCAAAGAGAATAAAATACCTAGGTATCCAACTTACAAGGGATGTAAAGGACCTCTTCAAGGAGAACTACAAACCACTGCTCAGTGAAATCAAAGAGGACACAAACAAATGGAAGAACATACCATGCTCATGGATAGGAATAATCAATATCGTGAAAATGGCCATACTGCCCAAGGTTATTTATAGATTCAATGCCATCCCCATCAAGCTACCAATGAGTTTCTTCACAGAATTGGAAAAAACTGCTTTAAAGTTCATATGGAACCAAAAAAGAGCCCGCATTGCCAAGACAATTCTAAGTCAAAAGGACAAAGCTGGAGGCGTCACGCTACCTGACTTCAAACTATACTACAAGGCTACAGTAACCAAAACAGCATGGTACTGGTACCAAAACAGAGATATAGACCAATGGAACAGAACAGAATCCTCAGAAATAATACCACACATCTACAGCCATCTGATCTTTGACAAACCTGACAAAAACAAGAAACGGGGAAAGTATTCCCTATTTAATACATGGTGCTGGGAAAATTGGCTAGCCATAAGTAGAAAGCTGAAACTGGATCCTTTCCTTACTCCTTATACGAAGATTAATTCAAGATGGATTAGAGACTTAAATGTTAGACCTAATACCGTAAAAACCCTAGAAGAAAATCTAGGTAGTACCATTCAGGACATAGGCACGGGCAAGGACTTCATGTCTAAAACACCAAAAGCAATGGCAGCAAAAGCCAAAATTGACAAATGGGATCTCATTAAACTAAAGA
>NW_022309395.1:0-890 GCF_002776525.5 Piliocolobus tephrosceles
CACCAGTATGAATTTGAACTCCTTTTAGATTTAAACTTGATCTTCCTCAGATTAGTCCTACAGTCCCCTCAGGCAATGGGCCGTATACCCCTGTGGGGATTTTTTGTGTATGCTCCCCTGGAAGCAGAGAGACTGCTTGTAAAGCACATAGATCTACTGCTGCACTGCCACTTGTGGCAGGGGAAAATTGCTGTACTGTGATAACTGGCTTATTTCCTGAGACACTTGCGGCAGTGGGGGTTGTTTTTCCTGAAAACCCTGAGGAACAAAGGGTTGAATTTGGAATGCCCCAATTTGTTGCAGGGCCTGAGGCTGGCCCCTCCTCTCGTGTCCTGACAGTGGTTGCCCATTTTTATCAAATTTAGAACGGCATTGATTACCCCAATGTTTTCCTTTTTTACATCTTGGACATAGGCCACATGGCCCTTTATCTGTTGTTGTAGTAACTTGAGTAGTTACATTTGGTTTACTCGAGACTAGGCAATTCTTTTTTAGATGACCAATTTGACCACAATCATAACATTTTCCCCCATATGTTCTAACTTGTCCTCCTAAAGCAACTCCTGTGATTGCTTGAGCCATAAGCATAGCTTTATGCATAGCTCCTCCAATTCCATCGCAGGCTTTAATGTACTCTGAGATTACATCTGATCCTGCGGGAACCCTTCCTTTTAATACTTGATGGCTGATTGACAATCAGGACTGGCATTTTTATATGCCATCAACTCCACTATGAATTTACAGGCATTCTCATCGGTAATTGACTTTCGAGCAGCATCTTGAAGTCTTGCTACAAAATCTGGGTAGGGCTCTTTAGAGCCTTGTCTTACTGTATTAAAGGAAGGGCAGGCGGTTCCTGGGTCTTGGATTTTCTCCCAGGCCCTAAGGCA
>NW_022309395.1:900-13273 GCF_002776525.5 Piliocolobus tephrosceles
AGCCCTGATTTGCTCAATGGCCTCATTTGGCATTATTGCTTGTTGGTCAACAGTGCTCCAATTTTGACCTATTCCCAATAGTTGATCTGCATCTATGTTAATTGGAGGATTGGCAGTCCTATTTCTTTGGACCCGCACTTGTGCCCCATCAATCCACCAAGTCTTAAATTGTAAATATTGAGAGGGTGAGAGTGATGATTTTGCCAGAATCTCCCAATCATAAGGAATGAGTCTATGCCCATGAGCAATGGAATCTAATTATGTTCTCATGTAAGGAGAATTGGGTCCATACTGTTTTACTCCTTCTTTCATTTCTTCTAGCATTTTTACAGTAAATGACTGATATCTGGCTTCAGCTACGGGAGGCTCTCCCTCTTGAGCCCCTTCTCCAGGTAGTCTTGCTTCTAATATTACTGGGAATTGCCACGCCTCAATATCTCCCTGTCTTCTTGCCTCATCAATAATTTTATGTATTGCACTACCCTGTGTACTAGGCGGTGCTGTAGGATTAAGTATCATGGTGGGCGGCTGAAGATATGGCGCCCTGCCCTGTGGCACTGGAAGTGTTCCTGGCTGTCCATACAGATTTTCTGGGGGCTGCCGATACTGCAGTTCGGCTGGCGGACAGTATTGATACGCTACTGGTGGCTGAATCTTATTTTCTACCTGTATATATTGTGGACACTGTATTTGGATTGGCATTTCCATGGCAGAGACTCTATCTTTCTCTATTTGATCTTTGGAGTTTGTACTTGTTTAACCTGCATTTGAGGTTCTAAGGTTGCAGGCATCTGAGCTGTTATAAGAGGAGTTGGCCATCGTGGTTTAGACTCTGATGGCTCTGCTAATTCTGGATCTTTTTCCTCTAATTTTATCGTTTCAGGATATATTACCTCCTGTAATTGATTATCATCAACATTTTGCGTTGACCGAGCCATTACCGGCTCTGCTACACATTTACAGTGTGAACTTTCTTTTCCTTTCTGGGATTCTCTCCCTGCCTCTTTTTCACAATCTACTGCACAGCTTTTAGGGACATCGGAAACTGGAACACTATCTTCTTCTGTTTGCAATGGTTCTAAAACTACTTTAATAATGACTTAATCATTCCATACTGTAAGTGGAATCATTTTACCTTCCCTACTTGCTTGTTTTAATTCTTTGCCACTTTTTTCCCTATCTTTTAGATCTAAAGTTCCCTGTTCTGGAAACCATGGACAAAAGTGTTCTATTGTTTGAAAGAGCGTATTTAGATTTTTCGTAGACACTTTAACTCCCCCTCTTTTTAAAGAATTTTTATAAAGCTGCGATAGGAGGCATACTTACTTTTAGTTTGCCCCATTGTTACCCTTGGTTCTTCCGAGTGCACAAGCCTACCACAAGGCTGACTGTAGACGTATTCGGGAGTCTCTCATCAACTTGTCCTCAATTACCATGCTCCAGCGTACCTTCACCTTAGAGAAAAGCCCCACGTTGGGTGCCAGATGAAGGGGTGTCCTGCCCCTCCACACCGGTGGGTGCTTCTCATTAGGTGGGACGAGAGACTTGAGAAAAGAAATAAAGACAGGGAGACAAGGTGTAGAGAAAGAAAAGTGGGACCCAGGGGACTGGCGCTGTACTTGCAGAGGACCCACGCTGGCACTGGCCTCTGAGTTCCCTTAGTATTTATTGAGAATTATCTTAGTCATTAAAAGGATAAGGGAGTGGCTGGACAATAGGATTATTGTAGGGAGGAGATCGGCAGTAAGACATATGAAAAAATCCTTGTAACATGAATAAGTTTAAAGGAAAATGCTGTGCCTTTAGATGTATATGCGAACATCTCCATAAAACTTTTATCAGTGTTGCTCCAGCAAGTCCCACCTTATTCCAGCAAGTCCCACCTTATTCCTAAAGGCGTTTTCTCCTTACTCAGTAAAGAAGACACAGAATGGGTATTACCCGGAGATGTTCCAATCCCAGGGAGGGGCAGGATTTTTAACTATCAAGCTTCTTTCAGGTACTTGTTTAACAAAGACACATCCTGCACAGCCCAATATCCTTTTAACCTTAAATCACCTTCACTCATGTCTCTTACAAGGACAAAGTTTGGGGTAGTGTCACAGATTAACAGCATCTCAAATACAGAACTAAATGTAGTCTCTTATGTCTACTTCCTTCTATATAGACACAGTAACAAGCTGATCTCTTTTTCCCCACACTCCCGAATATCTCTTGGTACATTTTTCTCCAAAAGGGATTCCTGAATCGTCTAGGAGAAGAAAGGTATAATTCTGTGAGTGGAATGCACATGTCCCAAAGCAGCTCCTCAGAAGGGATCTCTCCAGTTTCTATCTGAAGTCATTTCCGATGTCACCATAAGCCTCAAATTGCTCCTGAATATCCCTATGCAGACTAAACATAAACAGTGTTATTATACAGCTCAATGAAAAGAGAAGCTTAATTGTGTGAGCAGAATTCACGTAACACAGAGCAGTTTCACAGAAAGCTTCTTTCTGGTTACTATCTGAGGTTATTTCTTTTTCTGGATATTCTAAACAGGGTTTCCAAATGTCCTTTCTGAGATTCCATAGAAAGAGTGATTTCAAACACTCAAACCAAAGTATGATTTAACTGTATGAGATGAATACAAACATTACAAAAGTGGTGTGCAGAAAGCTTCTATCCGATTTTCGATGGAAGACATTTCCTTGCCTCACACATGCCTCCTGTCGCCACTTCCTATCCCTTCACAGAATCCTCAAAGAGTGACCTTCAAACTGGAAAGTGTAGAGTAAGATTTAACCCTGTGAAAAGAATGGACATGTCAAAGAGCAGTTTCTTCGAGTGCTTCTTTCTCTTTTTTATTGTAGCACATTTCATTTTTTGCCATAGTCTTCAATGTGCTACAAATATCACACTTTTGGTTTTACAGGAACAGTGTTCAAACTGTGTGTTATGAGAAGAAAGGTATACCTCCCTGAGTGGAATGCACACATCACCAAGCAGTTTCTCGGAAAGCTTCTCTCCAGTTTTTATCTGACTATATTTGCGATTTTACCATAGGCCCGAATATCATCCTAAATATCCCTTCGTGGGCCCATCCACGAGGGGGCTTCCAAGCTGCATAATGTAAAGAAAGCTTCATCAATGTGAGATATATAAGCATAACAAAAAGCAGATTCACAGAAATCTTCTTTCCAGTTTTTATCTGAAGATATTTCTTTTCAACATAGTCCAAGATGTTCTCTCGAAGGTCTTTCGTGGAACCGTCCATGAGAGTTTCCAGGCTGCCTAATGTAATGAGAGCTTTATCTACATGAGATGATTATACATATCACAGAGTAGTTCCCTAGAAAGTTTCTTTCCAGTTTTTGTGTGAGGCTATTTCCATTCTCGCCATCAGCATCAATATGCTCCTGAATTTCACTTGGTAGCTTTTTCTCCAAAAGGGATTCCGGAATCCTGTAGGAGAAGAAAGGTATACTTCTGTGAGTGGAATGCACACATCACAAAGCAGCTCCTCAGAAGGGCACTCTCCAGTTTCTATCTGAAGTTGTTTCCTATCCCACTGTGAACCTCAAAGCACTCCTGAATATCCCTATGCAGACTAAACAAAAACAGTGTCATGATACAGCTCAATGAAAAGAGAAGCTTAACTGCTTGAGCGGAATTCACGTGACACAGAGCAGTTTCACAGAAAGCTCCCCTCTGGTTTCTGTCTGAGGTTATTTCTTTTTCAGGATATTCTAAAAGCGTTTCCAAATGTCTTTTCTCAGATTCCACCAAAACAGTGATTTCAAACTGCTCAATCCAAAGAATGATTTAACTCTAGAGATGAATACAAACATCACAAAAGAGTTATGCAGAAAGCTTCTATCTGATTTTCGATGGAAGACATTTCCTTGCCTCACACAGACCTCCAGTCGCCACTTAATATCTCTTCGCAGAACCCTCATAGACCAAATTTCAAACTGGGAAGTGTTGAGTAAGCTTTAAATAAGTGTAGAGCTTTAAGCAAGTGTAGAGTAAGCTTTTTTTCCCATTTTTTGTCTGAGGCTATTTCACTTTTCACAATCAGCATCAACATGCTCCCGAATATCACTTAATACCTGATTCTCCAAAAGGTTTTCCCCCACGCTGTATGAGAAGAGAGGTATAACACTGTGACTGGAATGCACGTGTCACAAAGGAGTTCCTCGGAAAGCTTCTCTCCAGTTTCTGTCTGAACATATTTCCTTTTTCACCATTAGCCTCAAAGTGTCCCTGAATATCCCATCACGCACTAAACATACACAGTGCTAGAAAACTGCTCAATGAAAAAAGAGGCTTATCTGAGTGAGGGGAATAAAGTCGACACAGAGCAGTTTCACAGAACGCTTCCTTCTGGATTTTACCTGAGGATATTCTTTTATTCATATTCTAAGGATAGTTCCCAAATGTCCTTCCTCAGATGCCACAAAAACTGTTACTTCACACTGCTCAATCCAAAGAATGGTATAACTCTAGGAGACGAATACACACATCGCAAAGCAGTTGCTCAGAACGTTTCTCTGCAGGTTTCATTGAAACACATTTCCTCGCTCACCACTAGCCTCCGGGCGTCACTAAATATCCATTCACAGATTCTTCAAAGACAGAGTTTCGAGACTGGGCAACATAGAGTAAGCATTAACTCTGTGACGCGAATGCACATATCAGAGAGCAGATTCATGGAATGCTTCTTCCTCGATTTTATTTCAGTATATTTCACTATCCACCATAGTCCTCAATGCATTCCGAAATAACACTTTTTCGGTTTCACAGAAACAGTGTTCAAACACTGCCTTGTGGGAAAAGAGGTAAAACTCCCTGAGTGGAATGCATACATCACAAAGTAGTTTCTCAGAAACCTTCTATCCAGTTTTTTTCTGAAGATATCTCCTCTTTCATCATAGGCCTGACTGTGCTCCCAAACGTCCCTTCATGGATCTGTGCATCATGAAGTTTCCAAACTGCGTATTATAATTAAAGTTTCAAGTATGCGAGATGAATACATATCTCTAACACAGAGAAGTTACACAGAAATCTTCTTACCAGTTTTTGTCTGATGATATTTCCTTTTTCACCATAGCCTTCCTTATACTCCCGAATGCCTGTTTTGTAACTATTTCTCCAAAGGGAATTCTGGAATCCTCAAGGAGAAGGAATGTATATTTCTGTGAGTGGAATGCGCACGTCACAAAGCAGCCCTTCAGAAAGTTTCTCTCCAGTTACTGTCTGAAGCGGTTTCTTTTCTCAGCATAAGCCTCGAAGCCCTCCAGAATATCCCTTCACAGACTAAACAAAAACAATGTTATGATACAGCTCAATGAAAAGAGAAGCTTAACTGTGTTAGCGGAATACAAGTGACACAGAGCAGCTTCACCGAAAGCTTCCTTTTGTTTTCTCTCTGAGGTTATTTCTTTTTCAGGATATTTTAAAGAGATTTTCCAAATGTCCTTTCTCACATTCCACAGAAACAGTAATTTCAAATTGCCCAATCCAAGAATGATATAACTCTATGAGATGAATACAAACGTCACAAAAGAGTTACGCAGAAAACTTCTCTAGGATTTTTGATTGAAGACATTTCTTTGCCTCACAAAGGCCTCCAGTTGCCACTTACTATCCCTTCACAGAAACCTCAATCACCGACTTTCAAACTGGGAAATGAACAGTAAGCTTTAACCCTGTGAAAACAATGGACAAGTCAGAGAGCAGTTTCTTCGAGTGCTTCTTTCTTATTTTTTATTGTACGATATTACACTTTTTGCCATAGACTTCAATGTGCTCCGAATATCAGTCTTTTGGTTTAACAGGAACAGTGTTGAAACTGTGCCTTATGAGAAGAAAGTTATAACACCATGAGTGGAATGCACACATCACCAAGCAGTTTCTAGGAAAGCTTCCCTCCAGTTTTAATCTGACTATACATCCTCTTTCATCATAGGCCCGAATGTGATCCCAAATATCCCTTCACGGATACATCCACGAAGGAGTTTTAAAGCTGCATAATGTAAAGAAAGCTTCATTTCTATGAGATAAATAAACATAGCAAAAAGCAGATTCAGAGAAAGCTTCTTTTCACGTTTTATCTAAAGATAATTCCTTCTTCACCATAGTCCTGGATGTGCTCCCGAAGATCCCTTAATGGATCCATCCATGACCGTTTCCAAGCTGCATAATATAAAGAACGCTTTATCTATCTGAGATGCTTACACATATCACTGAGTAGTTTCCAAGAACGCTTCTTTCCAGTTTTTGTCTGTGGCTATTTCCCTTTTCACTATCGTCATCAACATGCTCCCGAATATCCCTTCATATCTGTTGCTCCAAAACCATTTGCCCGACGCTGTATGAGACGAAAGTTATAACAGTGTGAGTGGAATGCACATTTCACAAAGCAGTTTCTCAGAAAGCTTCTCTCCAGTTTTTATCTGACTATATTTGCTATTTCACCATAGGCCTCAATGTGATCTCAAATATCCCTTTGCGAATCCACCCACAAGGGAGTTTCCATGCTGTGTAATGTAAAGAAATCTTCATCTCTGTGAGATGAGTAAACATAGCAAAAAGCAGATTCACAGAAAGCTTCTCTCCAGTTTTTATATGAAGATATTTCCTTTTTCACCATAGTCCAGAGTGTTCTCCGGAAGGTCCCTTCTTGGATCCGTCCATGACAGTTTCTAAGCTGTGTAATGTAAAGAAAGCTTTATCTATGTGAGATAATTACACATATCACAGAGTAGTTTCCTAGAAAGCTTCTTTCCAGTTTTTGTCTGAGGCTATTTTGCTTTTCACCACCGGTTTCAACATGTTTCCGAATATCACTTGGTACCTGTTTCTCCAAATGGGTTTCCCCGATGCTGTAGGAGAAAAGAAGTACAACGCTGTGGCTGGAAATCACACGTCACAAAGCAGTTCCTCGGAAAGCTTCTCTCCAGTTTCGGTCTGATCATATTTCCTTTTGCACCATAAGCCTCAAAATGCTCCCAAATATCCCATCACATGCCAAACATACACAGGGTATAAAACTGCTCATTAAAATGAGAGGATTAACTGAGTGAGAAGAATTAAGACAAAACAGAGCAGTTTCACAGAAAGCTTCCAACTGGATTTTTCCTGAGGATATTTCTTTCTCCATATTCTGAGGATCGTTCCCAAATGTCCTCCCTCAAATTCCACAAAAACCGTGATTTCAGACTGCTCAATCCAAAGAATGGTTTAACTCTATGAGACAAATACACACATTGCAAAGCAGTTGCTCAGAAAGTTTCTCTGCTAGGTTCATCAGAAGAAGCTTTCCTACTAACCACAAGCCTCCGGGCCTCAATATGTATTCCTTCACAGATTCTTCAAAAACAGAGTTTTGAACCTGGGCAACACAGAGTAAAGTTAACTCTGTGCAATGAATGTATATATGAGAGAGCAGATTCTTGGAACGCTTCTTCCTCGATTTTATTTCAGTATATTTCACTGATCGCTTTAGTCCTCAATGCGTTCCAAAATATCACTTTTTCGGTTTCACAGGTACAGTGTTCAAACACTGCCTTGTGAGAAAAGAGGTACAACTCCCTGAGTGGAATGCATACATCACAAAGTAGTTTCTCAGAGAGCTTCTATCCAGTTTTTATCTGAAGATATCTCCTCTATCACCGTAGGCCTGAATGTGCTTCTGAACGTGCCTTCACGGATCCGTGCATGATGGAGATTCCATTCTGCGTAATATAACTAAAGTTTTAACTATGCGAGATGGATAGATATATCTAACAAAAAGCAGTTTCACAGAAATCTTCTTTTCAGTTTTTGTCTGAGGATATTTCCTTTTTCACCATAGCATTTCCTATACTCCCGGATGTCTGTTTTGTAGCTTTTTCTCCAAAAGGTTTCCGGAATCCTCTAGGAGAACAAAGGTATATTTTTGTGAATGAAATGCACACGTCCCAAAACAGCTCCTCAGAAAGCTTTTCTCCTGTTTCTGTCCGAAGACGTTTTCTTTCTCACCATAACCTTCAAAGCCCTCCAGAATATCCCTTCACAGACTGAACAAAAATAGTGTTATGATACAGCTGAATGAAATGAGAAGCTTAACTGTGTGAGCGGAGTTCACGTGACACAGAGCAGTTTCACAGCACGCGTCCTTCTGGTTTCTCTCTGAGGATATTTCCTTTTTAAGATATGCAAAAGAGCGTTTCCAAATGCCCCTTCTCAGATTCCACAGAAACAGTGATTTCAAACTTCTCAATCCAAAAAATGATTTAACGCTATGAGATGAATTCAAACATCACAAAAGTGTTGTGCAGAAAGCTTCTCTCCAATGTTAGATGGAAGACATTTCCTTGCCTCACACAGGCCTCCGGTCACCACTACTATCCCTTTGCAGAACCCTCAAAACCGACTTTCAACCTGGGAAATGTAGAGTAAGCTTTAACCTACTGAAAATAATGGATATATCAGAGAGCAGTTTCGAGTGCTTCTTTCTGTTTTTCATTGGACGACATTTCCCTTTTTGCCATAGTCTTCAATGTGCTCCAAATATCACTCTTTTGGTTTTACAGGAACAGTGTTCAAACTGTGCCTTATGAGAAGAAAGTTATAACTACCTGAGTGGAATGCGCGGATCACCAAGTAGTTTCTCAGAAAGCTTCTCTCCAGTTTTTATCTGACTCTATTTGCTATTTCACCATAGGCTGCAATGTGATCCAAAATACCCCTTCGTAAATCCATCCATGTGGGAGTTTCCAAGCTGTGTAATGTAATGAAAGCTTCATCTATGTGAGACGAATAAACATAGCAAAAAGCAGATTCACAGAAAGCTTCTTTCCAGTTTTTATCTGAAGATATTTCCTTTTTCACCATAGTACAGAATGTACTCACGATGTTCCCTTCATGGATTCGTCCATGACATTTTCCAAGCTGCATAATGTAAATAAAGCTTTATCTATGTGAGATGATTCCAGATTCCACAGAGTAGTTTCCTAGAAAGGTTCTTTCCAGTTTTTGTCTGAAGCTATTTCCCTTTTCACCATCAGCATCAACATGCTCCCGAATATCACTTGGTACCTCTTTCTCCAAAAGGGTTTTCCCAACATTGTATGAGAAGAGAGGTATAACACTGTGACTGGAATGCACACGTCAAAAATCAGTTACTCGGAAAGCTTCTCTCCAGTTTCGGTCTGAACATGTTTCCTTTTTCACCGTTAGCCTCAAAGTGCTCCCAAATATCCCATCACACGCTAAACATAAACAGGGCTAGAAAACTACTCAATGAAAAGAGAGGCTTATTGGAATGAGAGGAATTAAGACAACACAGACCCGTTTCACAGAAGTTTTCCTTCTGGATTTTACCTGACGATATTTCTCTCTCCATATTCTAAAGATCATTCCCAAATGTCCTTCCTCAGATTCCACAAAAACAGTGTTTTCAAGCTGCTCATTCCAAAGAATGGTTTAACTCTATGAGACGAATACACACATCACAAAACAGTTGCTCAGAACGTTTCTCTGCAAGTTCCATCAGAATACGTTTCCTTGATCACCAAGGGCCTCTGGGCATCACTAAATACCACTTCACATATTCTCAAAACAGAGTTTCGAAACTGGGCAACATAGAGTAAGCATATCACTGTGAAGTGAATACACATATCAGAGAGCAGATTCTTGGAACGCTTCTTCCTCGATTTTATTTCAGTATATTTCACCATTCGATATAGTCCTCAATACGTTCCGAAATATCACTTTTTCAGTTTCACAGGAACAGTGTTCAAACACTGCCTTGTGAGAAAAGAGGTATAACTCCGTGAGTGGAATCCATACATCACAAAGTAGTTTCTCAGAAAGCTTATATCCAGTTTTTATCTGAAGATGTCTCCTCTTTCACCGTAGGCCTGAATGTGCTCCCGAACGTCCCTTTGCGGATCTGTGCATGACGGAGTTTCCAAACCGCGTAATATGATTAGAGTTTTAACTATGCGAGATGAATGAATATACCTAACACAAAGAAATTTCATAGAAATCTTCTTTCCCGTTTTTATCTCACGATCTTTCCTTTTTCACCATAGTCATCGCTATATTCCCGAATATCTCTTGGTAGCTTTTTCTCCAAAAGGGATTCTGGAATCCTCTTGGAGAAGAAAGGCGTATTTCTGTGAGTGGAACACACATGTCACAAAGCAGCTCCTCAGAAAGCTTCACTCCACTTTCTATCTAAAACGTTTTTCTCTCACTCTTAGCTTCAAAGGGCTCCTGAACATCCCTTTGCAGACTAAACAAAAACAGTGTTATGATACTGTTCTCTGAAAGAGAATCTTAACTGTGTGAGCAGAATTCACCTGACACCGAGCAGTTTCACAGAAAGTTTTCTTCTGGATTCTCTCTGAGGTTTTTCCTTTTTCAGGATATTCTAAAAAGCGTTTCCAAATGTCCTTCTTCAGATTCCACAAAAACAGTGATATCAAGCTGCTCAATCCTAAGAATGGTTTAACTCTAATAGACGAATACACACATCACAAAGCTGTTGCTCAGAAGGTTTCTCTGCAGGTTTCATCGGAAGACGTTTCCTCGCTCACCACAAGCCTCTGGGCGTCACTAAATATCCCTTCACAGATTCTTCACGGACAGAGTTTCGAATCTGGGCAACATAGAGTAAGCATTAACCCTGTGAAGTGAATGCACATATCAGAGAGCAAATTCTTGGAAAGATTCCTCCTCGATTTTATTTCAGAATATTTCACTATTCATCATAGTCCTCAATGCGTTCCAGAATATCACTTTTTTGGTTTCACAGGAACAGTGTTAAAACACTGCCTGGTGAGAAAAGAAGTATAACTCCCTGAGATTAATCCATACATCACAAAGAAATTTATCAGAATGCTTCTATGCAGGTTTTATCTGAAGATATCTCCTCTTTCACCATAGGCCTGAATGTGCTCCCAAACGTACCTTCATGGAGGTGTGCATGACGGAGTTTCCAAACTGTGTAATATAATTAAAGTTTTAACTATGCCAGACGAAAAAAATATATTTAAAGCAAAGCAGTTTCACAGAAATCTTTGCAGTTTTTGTCTGAGAATATGTCCTTTTTCATCATGGTCATCGCTGTATTCCTGAATATTTCTTGGTAGCTTTTTCTCCAAAAGGGATTCAGGAATCCTCTCAGAGAAGAAAGGTATATTTCTGTGAGTGGAATGCACATGTCGCAAAGCAGCTACAGAGAAAGTTTCTCTCCAGTTTCCATCTGAATGTGTTTCCTATCTCACAGTAAGCCTCAAAGCACTCCTGAATATCCCTTCGTAGAATAAACAAAAACAGTATTATGATACTGATCAATGAAATGGGAGCTTAACTGTGTGAGCGGAATTCACGTGACACAGAGTAGTTTCACAGAAAGCTTCCTTCTGGATTCTCTTTGAGATTATTTTTTTTCTCAGGGTATTCTAAAGTTTCGAAATGTTCTTTTCAGATTCCACAGAAGCAATGATTTCAAACTGCTCAATCCAAGGTATGATTTAACTCACAGATGAATGCAAACATCACAAAAGAGTTGTCCAGAAAGCTTCTCTCCGATTTTCGATGGTAGATGTTTCCTTGCCTCACTCAGTCCTCCGGTTACCACTGACAATCCCTTCGCAGAAACCTCAAAGACCGACTTTCTTTGTTTTTATTTATTTATTTATTTATTTTTTATTATACTTCAAGTTCTAGGGTACATGTGCATAACGTGCAGGTTTGTTACATATGTATACCTGTGCCATGTTGATGTGCTGCACCCATCAACTCATCACAACCCACCAATTCATCATTTATATCAGGTATAACTCCCCAGTACAATCACTCCCCACTCCGCCCTCCCCATGATAGGCTCCAGTGTGTGATGTTCCCCTTCCCGAGTCCAAGTGAACTCATTGTTCAGTTCCCAACTATGAGTGAGAACATGCGGTGTTTGGTTTTCTGTTCTTGTGATAGTTTGCTAAGAATGATGGTTTCCAGCTGCATCCATGTCCCTACAAAGGACGCAAACTCATCCTTTTTTATGGCTGCATAGTATTCCATGGTGTATATGTGCCACATTTTCTTAATCCAGTCTGTCACTGATGGACATTTGGGTTGATTCCAGGTCTTTGCTATTGTGAATAGTGCCGCAATAAACATACGTGTGCATGTGTCTTTGTAGTAGAATAATTTATAATCCTTTGGGTATATACCCAGTAGTGGGATGGCTGGGTCATATGGTACATCTAGTTCTAGATCCTTGAGGAATTGCCATACTGTTTTCCATAATGGTTGAACTAGTTTACAATCCCACCAACAGTGTAAAAGTGTTCCTATTTCTCCACATCCTCTCCAACACCTGTTGTTTCCTGATTTTTTAATG
>NW_022309395.1:13283-15019 GCF_002776525.5 Piliocolobus tephrosceles
TGGCTGGTACCGGTTGTTCCTTTCCATGTTTAGGGCTTCCTTCAGGGTCTCTTGTAAGGCAGGCCTGGTGGTGACAAAATCTCTAAGCATTTGCTTATCTGTAAAGAATTTTATTTCTCCTTCACTTATGAAACTTAGTTTGGCTGGATATGAAATTCTGGGTTTAAAATTCTTTTCTTTAAGAACTTTGAATATTGGCCCCCACTCTCTTCTGGCTTGTAGAGTTTCTGCCGAGAGATCTGCTGTCAGTCTGATGGGCTTCCCTTTGTGGGTAACCCGACCTTTCTCTCTGGCTGCCTTTAAGATTTTTTCCTTCATTTCAACTTTGGTGAATCTGGCAATTATGTGTCTTGGAGTTGCTCTTCTGGAGGAGTATCTTTGTGGCGTTCTCTGTATTTCCTGAATTTGAATGTTGGCCTGCCCTGCTAGGTTGGGGAAGTTCTCCTGGATGATATCCTGTAAAGTGTTTTCCTATTTGGTTCCGTTTTCCCCCTCACTTTCAGGCACCCCAATCAGACGTAGATTTGGTCTTTTTACATAATCCCATACTTCTTGCAGGCTTTGTTCATTTCTTTTTCTTCTTTTTTCTTTTGGTTTCTCTTCTCGCTTCATTTCATTCATTTGATCCTCCATCGCTGATACTCTTTCTTCCAGTTGATCGAGTCGGTTACTGAAGCTTGTGCATTTGTCACGTATTTCTCGTGACATGGTTTTCATCTCTGTCATTTCGTTTATGACCTTCTCTGCATTAATTAGTCTAGCTGTCAATTCTTCCACTCTTTTTTCAAGATTTTTAGTTTCTTTGCGCTGGGTACGTAATTCCTCCTTTAGCTCTGAGAGGTTTGATGGACTGAAGCCTTCTTCTCTCATCTCATCAAAATCCTTCTCTGACCAGCTTTGATCCATTGCTGGCGATGGGCTGTGCTCCTTTGCAGGAGGAGATGCGCTCTTATTTTTTGAATTTCCAGCTTTTCTGCCCTGCTTTTTCCCCATCTTTGTGGTTTTATCTGTCTCTGGTCTTTGATGATGGTGACGTACTGATGGGGTTTTGATATAGGTGTCCTTCCTGTTTGATAGTTTTCCTTCTGACAGTCAGGACCCTCAGCTATAGGTCTGTTGGAGATTGTTTGAGTTCCACTCCAGACCCTGTTTGCCTGGGTATCAGCAGCAGAGGTTGCAGAATATAGAATATTGCTGAACAGTGAGTGCACCTGTCTGATTCTTGCTTTGGAAGCTTCCTCTCAGGGGTGTACTCCACCCTGTGAGGTGTGGGGTGTCAGACTGCCCCTAGTGGGGGATGTCTCCCAGTTAGGCTACTCAGGGGTCAGTGACCCACTTGAGCAGGCAGACTGCCCCTTCTCAGATCTCAACCTCCGTGTTGGGAGATCCACTGCTCTCTTCAAAGCTGTCAGACAGAGTCGTTCGCATCTGGACGGGCCTCTGCTGCTTTAGCTGAGCCCTGTCCCCAGAGGCGGAGTCTACAGAGACAGGCAGGTTTCCTTGAGCTGCTGTGAGCTCCACCCAGTTCGAGCTTCTCAGGGGCTTTATTTACCTACTTAAGCCTCAGCGATGGCGGGCACCCCTCCCCCAGCTTCGCTGCTGCCTTGTGATTAGATTGCCTCAGACTGCTGTGTTAGCAAGGAGAGAGGCTCCGTGGGAGTGGGACCCTCCCGGCCAGGTGTGGGATATAATCTCCGGTGTGCCGGTGTTACAGCGCAGTATTGGGGTGGGAGTTA
>NW_022309396.1:0-3206 GCF_002776525.5 Piliocolobus tephrosceles
ACATGCCGCTCAGCCATGGCAGCGCCACGTTGTACAGGCCACGGAAGCTGGCCTTGTATTCGGAGGTGTTCAGGAACAGCAGCTGTGAGATCAGGGCCTCTGGATCCTCCCAGTCGTCTTCAGCTTCCAAGCAGCTTCCAAGCAGAAGGAGGGCTCCTCGGGGTCCTGCAAGCTCACGTTGCTGGATGCTGCACAGAGACCCCAGGACGCTGGCTCCTGGGGGCAGCCTGGGCAGGCCTTGCATTGTTCCAGAACATTCCTCGCCTTCGGAAGGGTCTCCTGTGGCTCCAGGCCCAGGCAAGGTGGAGGTATTTCTGCAAGTCACAAAAATACCTAGACAGATTAGAGTCCAGCAGTGAGTCCTTGGTCCACTGGGGGCAGGGTCCCCGCATCCCCGCCCTCTGTGTCCCTGGTGCAGCTTGCCATGAGCCCTGGAGAATTATGTGCAATGGAAACCCGGGGCCTGGAGCACATAGGAACTCTGGCACTATGGGGACAGAGAGAACACGCAGGCCCGTGGCCCAACTCTCCTATGAAATCACCCTCCTGTCCTGCTTTGTTGCCCACCTGACAGCATGCTTTGAGGAGACTATGTCAGCTCAGCGATCCCTCAGGGGTGCCTTTCCCTTTAGAAAGAATCAAAGCCTTCTAACTGGACCCATGTATATGCAGCACTACAACAACAAATGTAACTTCTGTCAGCATATTGGGGCCCCCGGTGGGGTACAGGAATCCATGAAATCCTCAACAGCCAATCAGAGCTGTTGATCAGCTCAAAAGCTGCTATGCAAAATTGGTAAAGCCACCGACGGCACAGGACAGGGGTGTTGTACCCAGGTACCAAGCTCCGTGCAGGGAAACGGACCATCTCTGCAGGAAGGATGGGAAAGCTTCCAGGCCCCTGTGGCCACCTTCACCTTGGATGGTCTGAAAACCTGAAGCCCACAGTTCCTAAAGGGTTAACAAAGGCCAGACTGCTCAAGCAGTCCACTGGCACCTGCTGTCTTTGGTGGATTCCTAGCCAAAGCCCCCTTCCAGAGGTGAGCGAACAAGCACATTTCCTGTTGGAAAACCTGGGATGAAAAGAGGCATTACAGGGAAGGAAAAAACTAGATTTAAACAGACTTTTTCAAGCTCACATGTAAAAACTATTTTCAATACAAACTATCTCCTTATTCATCTGTAAAGCCTTGGAATTAAAAAATTAATAAATATGATTTAGAGGCAAATGTCTGACTTGACTTCACTAGATTAGCTAAGAAATCTCCCCCAGCCGGCAGAGGCACGCAGCCCCTCCCAGCCACTACCCTGGCCTCTGGGGCAGCTGGAGAGCCACGTGCCTTTGCTCCAGGGACTTTGGCAGAGGGTGGAACCACCCCCTCCCCGAGGCTAAACCTTCTACAGCCTTCCCTTCCCCACTGGCTTCCCAGGCCTCCTCTGGGACCTTGTGCTGCATCCCAAATGTACTGGGATGGATCCCATTCCCAGGGAACTTCCAAGGGCCCTTGGTGCTTCCACATCACCAAACTGTCCACATGCGGACCCTGTGTGAGGGGAAGAGACAGAGCCCCAGAGTGGAGACGGGAGGGCCTCCCTGAATCAGCCCCTCAGGAAAGAGCTGACCCTTCAGGGACCTCAGTTGAGGCCCCTGCAACCTAAGGCTCTGAATTCTGCTACCCGCTGAGGGCAGTGTGGCCTCCCATCTCTGAGGCAGAGCACAGGGTGAGCTGCAGCCTCTCCAGGTCATAAGAAAGGAACCCACAGCTCCATGTGGGCCCCAGCAGTGGAAAGGATGTCCCATCTCGGTCGAGGACCAGGTGGGGGCCAGCATGTTCATTGGAAGAAGTGTGGGACCCCACAGCCTCCAGTGTCAGAGTAGACGAGAGGTTCAGGCCCACCTCAGTCAATGTCCCCCAAGCCCCCAGCCCGCATCACAGGGGGGTGACAGCCGCATCCAATGCCCACCGTACTCAGCTTTGTCACCTTCCCCGGCATTACCCAAGGCCTAGCTCATAACCAGAGGAAGCCTGAGCCACCTGCAAAACCCACCTTGTTCCTATGGCTGCTCAGTCTCAGCTTCCTCTACTGAGTCTGGCAAGGGAGAAAAGAGAAGCAATCAACACCCCCAGCCAGCACCTCTGGTCCCATGTCAGGTTGAGCTGGGTGTCGGTGTTGCAGGATGAGAGCATTGCAGGGTGCAGGGGTTGAAAGTAATATCATCCTCTTTCCTCCTGGATCATGGGAACAACATCACTGGGGGGTGTACACTTTCTGCGATATTGGGAGTAATATCCTCTTCTGTGCCTTGGAATATTAAGGACAATATCATGGGGGGGGGGGGCGTGTACATCTTCTGCAATATTGGAATAATATTATCCCCTCTCCCCCTGCATACTAGGAAAGATATCAGAGTGGGTGTTCACCTCCTGTGATATGGGGATTAATACCATCTTCTCCCCTTCCGGATACCAGGAAGAGTATCACATGGGGGTGTACAGTGTCTGTGATACTGGGAGTCATATCAACCTCTCAGCTTTGGAATATTAAGAAGAATATCACAGGGTGGATGTACACCCCCTGCCATATTGGCAGTAATATCAGCCTCTCCTCTCCATGGATATTAGGAACAATATCCCAGGCTGAATGTACACCTCCTGCTCTATGGGGATCATATCCTTTTCAGGATACTCATAACAATATCACAGGGCGGGTGAACACAGCCTGCGATACTGGAACTATTATCGTTCTCTCCCCCTCCGGATACTAGGAACCATATCTCAGAAGAGCTGTATCCTCCTTGCAATATTGGAAGTAATATCATATGCTTCCTCCATGAATATTAGGAGCAATATCACCGGGTGGCTGTCCGTTCATTGCTATGTTGGGAGTCATGTCATACTCTACCCCCTGGATATTAGGATCAGTGTCACAGCATGAGTGTACACCTACTGCGATATTAAAACTAAGATCATGTCCTCTGTCCCTGGATATTAGGAACAACATCACAGGTAGGTGTACACCCCCTGCGGTATTAGCAGCAATAACATGATTAATTAGAAAACATCAATGATCGATTTTAATAATTATCAGGCCGGTCTCGAACTCTTGACCTCGGGTGATCTGCCTGCCTCCGCCTCCCAAAGTGCTGGAATTACAGGCGTGAGCCACCGTGTCCGGCCAACACTTCTTAACATCTCTTTTTGGAC
>NW_022309400.1:0-2853 GCF_002776525.5 Piliocolobus tephrosceles
TATTTAGAGGGTTTTATGGAGTTTTCATAACATAGACATGATTAAGTCATTGGCCACCCGTGACTAGCTCAATCTCCAGCCTGCCTCGTCTCCCCTCCCAGAGGTAGGGGTGGGGCTGATATGTCCAACTCTTTACTCATGACTCATCTTTCTGGCAACCAGCCCTAATCCTGAACCTGTCCAGGGGTCTGAAGCCACCTGTCATCTCATTATCATACAAAAGACACTCCTATCACCCCAGAGATTCCAAAAGTCTTAGAAGCTCTTGTGTCAGGTATTGAAACCTAAGACCAAATATTATAACCAATGATGTTCCTATCGCTCAGGAAATCACAAGGGTTTTAGAAGCTCTGGGCCAAAAACCAGGAAGAATATTAAATATATACACTATTGTACTATGTAGCCCACTATCACAATAATTTTTTTTTTTGAGCGAGTCTACCTCTGTTGCCCAGGTTGGAGTGCAGTGGTGCGATCTCAGCTCACTGCAACCTCCACCTCCCAGGTTCAAGCAATTCTTGTGCCTCACCCTCCTGAGTAGCTGGGACTACAGATGTGCAACATACAACTGAATAATTTATATATATATATATATATATATATATATATTTTTTTTTTTTTTTGAGACAGAGTCTCGCTCTGTCGCCCGGGCTGGAGTGCAGCGGCTGGATCTCAGCTCACTGCAAGCTCTGCCTCCAGGGTTCCCGCCATTCTCCTGCCTCAGCCTCCCGAGTAGCTAGGACTACAGGTGCCCGCTACCTCGCCCACCTAGTTTTTTGTATTTTTTAGTAGAGACGGGGTTTCACCGTGTTAGCCAGGATGATCTCGATCTCCTGACCTCGTGATCCACTCGTCTCAGCCTCCCAAAGTGCTGGGATTACAGGCTTGAGCCACCGCGCCTGGCCTAATTTTTATATTTTTTAGTAGAGATGGGGTTTCACTGCATTGGCCAGGCTGGCCTTCAACACCTGGCCTCAAGTGATCTGCGCACCTTGGCCTCCCAAAATTCTGGGATAAGTCACGAGCCACCATGCCTGGCCTCACTACCACAATAATTATACTGAGAGGATGGGGGGGAAAAACGTGGGCGAGAGGAGCTTGGGGGAAGGCAATCCTTGTCTTCCACAGTAGGACATCTCCCTGTCTTCCACAGTAGGACATCTCCCTGTCTTTCACACAATCTAGAAGAACGAGCTAAAACATAAATCCTTGTCTTCCACAAGGAAATCCTTGTCTTCCACAGTAGGACATCTAATCCTTGTCTTCCACAGTAAATCCTTGTCTTCCACAGTAGGACATCTCCCTGTCTTTCACACAATCTAGAAGAACGAGCTAAAACATAAACACAGTAACCTCCAAGGAGCAGGGATCAGATAGAGAAGGGTAAGGTAGGGGATTGCTGGGTTTTGTTCTAAGCCTTGTTAATTTCTGACTCTTAGAGCTGTATGCCTGTACACCTTTGGTAAAAATGAGTATTTACCTGTAATCCCAGCACTTTGGGAAGCCAAGGTGGGCAGATCACGAGGTCAGAAGATGGAGACCATCCTGAGTAACACGGTGAATCCCCGTCTCTACTAAAAATACCAAATATTAGCCGGGCGTGGTGGCAGGCCCTTGTAGTCCTGGCTACTCAGGAGGCTGAGGCAGGTGAATTTTGAGTACCTGGGAGGTGAAGCTTGCAGCGAGCTGAGACCACGCCGCTGCACTCCAGCCTGGGCGACAGAGCGAGACTCCATCTCAAAAAAAAATAATAATAAATTTAATTTTTAAACAAAATCTGATACTTGACCAACAACAATAATTAAGTGATACGGTTTTTTGTGTTTGTTTGAGAGAGGGTATTGCTCTGTTGCCTCGGCTGGAGTGCCGTGGTGCAATTCTAACTTACTACAGCCTCAAATTATTGGGATAAGGTGATCAACCTCCCGAGCAGCTAGAACCACAGGTGTGCACCACTACGCCCAGCATTTTTTTTTTTTTTTTTTTTTTTTGGTAGAGGTGGAGGTCTCGCTATGTTGCTGGTCTTAAACTCCTGACCTCAGTGGGTCCTACTGCCTCAGCCTCCCTAAGTGCTGGGATTACAGATGTGAGCCACCATACCAGGCCGAAGTGGTGTATCTAAAATTTTTTGGAATCTAACCACTTTGAAAATGTATGGAGAGCTATAAATCATCTCCCCATAAACACACATGGATGCATATACACAAAATTGTTGCACAGGATTTTAGGGACTTCATAAATTTCTGAAAGCCAGGTTAAAAACCTTAGGATTATAGATTCTGGTTTCTTTTTTTTTTTTTCTTTTCTTTTCTTTTTTTTTTTGAGACAAAGTCTCTCTTTGTCGTCCAGGCTGGGGTGCAGCGGCATGATCTCAACTCACTGCAAGCTCTGCCTCCCGGGTTCAGGCCATTCTCCTCCCTCAGCCTCCCGAGTAGCTGGGACTACAGACGCCCACCACCATGCCTGGCTAATTTGTTGTCTTTTTAGTAGAGGCAGGGTTTCACTATAGCCAGGATGGTCTCAATCTCCTGACCTCGTGATCTGCCCTCCTTGGCCCCCCAAAGCCTGGGATTACAGGCGTGAGCCCCTGCGCCCAGCCCTAGATTCTGGTTTATTAAAGGAAATGTATTTCAAGTCAGAGCTTGTCATTTATTGTACAGGAAAATAAAAACTACGTTAAAAAAATCAAAAACACCCACATGATACAATGAGGTCCTGCTTTGTTTTAAACTACTTGGTGACCACCATCAGTTGTTTTCATGACCACAGGATGCACCTAATTCCTAACTATGAATAAAGGTACAAACATTGTTTATTGGGCTTTTGGCTTCAGCCTTGAAACAATCAGATTCT
>NW_022309401.1:0-8199 GCF_002776525.5 Piliocolobus tephrosceles
GTAGGGACATGGACGCAGCTGGAAACCATCATTCTTAGCAAACTATCACAAGAAGAGAAAAACCAAACACCGCATGTTCTCACTCATAGGTGGGAACTGAACAATGAGCTCACTTGGACTGGGGAATGGGAACATCACACACTGGGGCCTATCATGGGGAGGGGGGAGAGGGGAGGGATTGCATTGGGGAGTTATACATGATATAAATGATGAATTGATGGGTGCTGACGAGTTGATGGATGCAGCACACCAACATGGCACAGATATACATATGTAACTAACCTGCATGTTATGCACATGTACCCTAGAACTTAAAGTATAATAAAAAAAATAAAATAAAATAAATAAATAAAGTTTAAAGCCTTAGAGTTAAAATGGGTGTATAACAGGGAAAAAAAAAAAAAAAAAAAAAAAAGATAATGGTTATCTCTAACTGGTAATATTACGGATAGTTTTTATTGTATTTTGTATATGCTTTTTCATTTTATACATTTTCCAAAATTAAATATGCATTGCTTTTTAATTTAAAAAGATTTACCAAAAAATATATCAGAGTTGAGGAATAAAACCAGAATGAATTAGAAGAGTGGTTTGTATGTACTCCTTAAATAAATTAATGTCTCAAGAAAATGGTCAAGGCCATCTCATCTCATCTCCCATTGTACCCCTTCCATAGATTCTGTGCTCTGCCTGCACCTTCCCTGCACATGAACTGGACCCTTTTGCCTCCATGCTTTTGCCTACAAGACTTCCTCTTTCTGGAATACACTTTCCCTTCCCTTTGAGGCATTAAAGTATATTTTCAAGGCTCTTCACAAGTCTTACTTATCCAGGATGCTGTTCTTAACTCTCTGGGTTCTAGTTCTCCTGCTGCACTTATAATTGAACCAATCACGATCTGTGAAATGCCTGCCAGTCTTACCAAAACAAAATGTGAGCCCTTAGAGGACCTGAATCTCACATTATTCATCTTTATAATTATTCATTATTCACTCCCTTCACTTCTAGAACACAGCCTGGTGTACAGTAGACCTCAGTAAATATTTGCTCAACTCTGGTAAAGTCATCCTTAGCAAATAGGACTGGGATGCATGAGTGGGATGCCTTCGGATTAACATACGGAGTTTTCGGTGCAATCAAAAGGGCACTAGCTTAAGCTATTGTATTTCTTCAAAGGAAATTATTATGTAGTAGATTTAAGAACATAAGTGTTAGTCTTTAAAATTTTGGCCTACAGTGACTAGTATAAAACAAGAAGGATCACCTGGCCAACATAGTGAAAATCCATCTCTACAAAAAAAAAAAAAAAAAAGTTAGCCGGGCATGGTGGCAGGTGCCTGTAATCCTAGCTACTTGGGAGGCTGAGTCTGGAGAATTGCTTGAACCTGGGAGGTGGAGATTGCAGTGAGCTGAGATTGCACCACTGCACACCAGCCGGTGACAGTGTGAGACTCCATCTCACAAAAAAAAAAAAAAAAAAAAAAAAAAGCCAAAAAGGAAAAAACCACCAAGGAGACAGGCCTGAAAGACTAAGCTACCATTTTTTTTTTTTGGTTGTTCAAAGAACATGATACACACTGACATATGCCATTTTATTTTCACATAAGCAATACTTTCTTTCAGAATAAATAACAATTACTGGTTTGAAATTTACACTGGGACCTAAAGATAAGTTGTAAATATTAAATTAAATTTGTCTCACCTTTTAATTGGAACTATTTTAAATATAACACATAAATATAGTTGTAATTCACAATGATAAAATTAAGCACTCTATGCTTCTAATTTCCTATGAAAGTTGATTATAAAACAGAAATGCTTTCTGTTAAATCACCTTTATTTATTCCCCAGTGGGATGTTCTTTCTAAACTATGAAGGTAACCTCTGTAATTCTTTCCACTCTAATATCTCCCATGACTAGGGATCAAAAGAAATTCACTTAACTTGGAAAGTGAAACTTGTTAGTTTCAAGAATAATTAATGATAAATTCTACTATGTTGGCTGTAAATTTTTGTACCCACATATTTAATTTCATGTTATATTGAAGAAAATACAGTCATAGTACCTGTTAACAAGACAAATTCCTGGAGGTAAATAAAATAGTTATAGTACACTAACTGTGGCAGAGATTGTTAATGGTTCACAGAAATCTATTTCCTCTTCTTTGTTGGCATACAGCTAGACTACATGAGTTTCAGAAAGTGGAATATGAGTGGTCAGGGTTTTTAGAAAGCAGATGTGGCACTGCCAGTCTCTTACTATTCTGCTGGTTGGAGAGAATTAACAAGATCATTGGGAAGAGGGGAAGGGTGGGAGAGAGATTAGAAGGAGTTTGAGATTCTAAAATGTCTGCCAATCAGAGACCCTTACTTTGGGCAGTTACATGAAAAATAAACTTCTATTGTATTTGTCATAATACATTTTGGCTCTATTTACTATTGCTGCCAATACTTCCCTATCTACGAACTAGTAAAGGAATTCAGTGAAGTTGCAGGGTACAAAATCAACATAAAAAAATCAGTTGCATTTCTATACACTAACAGTGAACTATTTGAAAAAGAAGTTAAGAAAACAATACCATTTACAATAGCATCAAAAAGAATAAAAAACTTAGGCAAAAATTTAACCAAGTAAGTAAAAGATCTGTACACTAAAAACTATAAAACATAATGAAATTAATTAAAGTAGACATAAATAAATGGAAAGATATCCTAAGTTCATGGATTGGAAGGCTTAACATTGTTATAATGTCAATGCTACCCAAAACAATCTACAGAGCCAATGTATTCTTATCAAAATTCCAATGGCATTTTTCACAGAAATAAAATTCAAAATTCTGAAATTCATATACAACCACAAAAGATCCAGGATAGCAAAAGAAATTTTAAACAAGAGGAACAAAGCTAGAAGTATCTGATTTCAAATTCTATTGCAAAAATAGCAATCAAAATAGCATGGTACTGGCATAGAAACAGACACAGAGACCAAGGGAACAGAATAGGAGAGTCCAGAAATAAACCTACATATACGTGGTCAACTTTCAACAAGGGTGCCAAGAATACACAATGGGGAAAGGAAAGTCTCTTCAAAAATGATGTGGAGAAAACTGGATATTCACACACAAAAAAATGAAACTGGGCCCTTATCTTCAAGCATAAAGAACTCAAATTAACCTAAAATTTAAAAATCAACTCAAGATAAAAAAAAATAAAAATACAATGACTACATATCTATCCAAATAACTTGAAATTACGATCTTGAAGAGATATCTGCACTCTCATATTCACTGCAGCATTATTAAAATAGACAAACTGGGATTACAGGCACATGCCACCACACCAGGTTATTTTATTTTATTTTATTTTTTGTATTATTCAGGAGGACTAGGTAGGAAAATTACTTGAACCTGGGAGGCAGAGGTTACAGAGAGTTGAGACCATGCCAGTGCACTCCAGCCTGGGTGACAGAGTGAGACTCCATCTCTAAATAAATAAATAAATAAATAAATAAATAAATAAATAAATAGTCAAGTTATGGGAACAACTTAGATGTCCACCAAAGAATGAACAGATAAGAAATTGTGGTGTATACATACAATGAAATACTATACAGCATTAAAAAGGAAGAAAATTCTGTTATTTGTGACAACATAGATGGACCAGGAAGGCGTAACCTTTGGTGAAATAAGTCAGACACAGAAAGATAAGTGCTGTATAATCTCACTTATATATGGAATCTAAAATAGCCAAACTCATAGAAGCAAGGTAGAATGGTGTTTTCCAGCAGCTGAGGTTAAGGAGAAAGGGGAAAGTGATAGTTAAACTGTACGAAGGTTCAATTATGCAAGATAAGTAAGTTCTGGATATCTACTATACAGCATAGTATCTACAGCTAACAATACTCTCTTTTATATCTAAGAGAGTAGATCTTATGTTAAAGGGTTCTTACCAACAAACGAATACAAAAAGCAATAAAATTGTAAAGAGGCAAAAGGAGACTTTGAGAAGTGATGAATATGTTGATGGTACTGACAGTTTCACAGGTATATATGTATCCCTAAACTCATCAAGATGTAGACATTAATTATGTACAGCTTTTTATCTATCAAGCATACCTCAATGAAGTGGTTTAAAAATACTCCCCTAACCAATTCAATACTATGCCCTATGTAAACTATCTAAAATCTACATCTTTTATGCATCCATGCATAGAAAATCCAGGTATCATTTGTTGTGTACCCTGTTTTCTGATTTATTCACCCTTAAATATGGATGTTAATTTTTCCAGATGCATGTATAATATATATGTCATGTGCATTCACATTTACATTAATTTATTCACTCATGAGAATGTGCTAATTGGTAGGCCTTGAGGATACATGAGTGAAGAAAGTTCATTAACAGTTAGAGGGACAGATCTGCATAGCAGGAGTAAACTTGATGTATTAATATGTGTGCTTCCTTGTATTTCCCATTCTCTCTCCTCTCTCAGTGGCCTTCTCCTCTCCCAAGTGCCTTCTGCCCCTCCTTCAGAACCTACCCTCAGTTCACACAGAGAATAGCAACAAAAACTGGAAAATTCATAGAATTCTAAGTGGATATAGTGGTTGTGTTTGGAAAAATCAGGAAGTGGTTTGATGAGGAGATGATGTGAGGTCCATGTAAATATCTGGAAGATAGAATTCTAAGGTAGTATAGATAAGGCCTAGTGCCCAACTTGGACAGAAGGAGCCCACAGTGGCTTTTTAAAGAACCACCAAGTAATAACTAAAGCAAATGAAACCAAAAGCTTTTATTACTCATAAGATAAAGCACTCTCTCATAACATTGCCTACTAGAATTCCCTGAGAACATGAAATTCTCCTGGACACACAAACTGAAGGAGCTCAGAGAAACACAGGTCATACATGTAGGCATTCCTAGGTATGGTCCCAGAAAAATGACTGATCTGGCTGCTAAGCATGGGGAGTTCCCATTGCAGCTACTAGGCATATTACTGCTAATGTGGTATCTGTGATGTCTGGGATGCAAAGTAAGGCACATTTTACAAAGATCACTTAATTAGAATATTTAGGTAGTTTGCTCATTGCATGTAATTTAATAACATTTTCAAGTACAGAAAACATAAATTTTTCTGAAAGATTAGTGTAACCAAAGGTTTAATTGGTAACTTTGGATTGCTTTCCTTCTTCATTCTTCAATAGTATGGAGGAGACGAATAATATCCTTGTAGCCTGTCGTTTTTAAAGATGATGCTAAAATTAAAGTCCTATAAGCATCTTTTAGAAGGGTTTCTAAGCCTTAAAAGTGCTAAAAAAACCTCCACATATTTTCTTTAAAATAATCATTTCTTTTTGTCTGACTGATAAGTTCAAACTTTCCACTCAGATAGACCATATTTATTGAATTTCACAGAAAACTTTAATTACAGGTCTCTTGCAATGAAGATAATTATACTAAAATTTTACATTAGATTGTTTCTTTTTCCAGGTTTTAGGGGGAAAAGAAAGACACACTAATATTTATTTTATTACTACTACCAGTTCTTACCATGTTACATAGAATTCTCTACAAAGAAAGCATATACCAACTGATTTTTAGTATGTGATGTTAAGACTATAAGAACAAAAAGAAGCCAGTTACTTGTGTTTACATTTTGAGGAAACTATCCCAAAGCCCCACATTAATAATAGCACTCTCTCTTTCAATGTCTTAAAGTTATTGCTATGACTTTCAGATTTTATTTTTCCATAGGCCAAGGATCCCAACTGTGCCATAAAATATGACCTATAATTTGGAACTCTCATCTCTGAGATTTTATTTCGTCAGCTTCTATTATCTACTCTATTTATCTCTCTATTTCAATTGGACTCTGCAGAGTTGGTTAAAGGTGAACATTTCCTACAAATAAGTCTCTTCACCTCTATCTCCTAGGTTGATTCATGACCTAATATAACCTTTGAGCCTAAGAAAGTAGATTTCTAAAAGAATAACTGCTAGTTTTAGACTGCTATTTGGCTTCATATCTACAGCCAGGCAACATTCTTAAATATACCAAATAATTTCCACCTTCGCAAATATGTGAAGTGCTGTTCTACTAATTTTTTTAAAAGAAGAATCAAAACAATCATTTCTATAACCTAGTATAATGCAATACATTTTAAAAAGGGCAAATATATAGTGAACTATGAACCACAAATGCTTAAAATATGTAGAATAATATATATTTGAAGTGATGGATATTCCAATTACCCTGATTTGATCAGTATGCATTGTATATGAGTATCAAAAATCACATGTACTCCCAAATATGCACAACTATTATATATCAATGAAACAAAGAGACAAAAAGGGTGTTTTTGAAAGTAAATCATGAAGTAATACTCTTGAGGACAATGAATTGGACATTGTGAGAATATAGGATTTAAATGTTCCAAACTAAAGAGACTGCTCATTTCCAGCAACACAATATTCTACACACACACAAACACACACACACACACGCGCGCGCACACATCTGTGCATTTAAGTTAATTTGCACATGCTAGTTTCACCCAAATATGATGTAGTAAAGCACAAATATTTTAGGGCTTAATTAGCCCCTAATATGGTAGGAGTACTAGCAAAACAGGACAGACTTCCGATTGCAGATATCATGTGCCGTGTGTAAGAAGCTACCTTATGCTGATAGTTGCTACTGGCATATTACTGTATTATCATGAGGAATCTGCAGAATGGACTCAAAACTTGAGCTATAAAATAATGTAGCCTTCTGATTATAGACATTTTAGAAAAATTGCACATTTGAAAACTTTGAGTGGATGCCATCTTGTTCACAGGTGACAGACCCACAAATGGAGCCATAGTGTGTTAAGATATCTATGTATACATGGATCTCTAACCAGCCTGAATAATTGTCAACTAATATTAGAGATCATGGTGAGAATAAATCAAATATAAAACAGAAAAACTATACAGTACATTCTGTATGATTATGCTTACATAAATGCCAGGAAATGCAAAGTAACATACAGTGACAGAAAGCAAATCAGGGGTTGTCTAGGCTTAGAGGAGAGGGAGTTGGAATGAGGCCTTGCAAAGGGACACTATGAAAATTTTGGCGATAATGGATATGTTCGCTATTTTGATTGTGATGATGATTCCATGGATGTACAACATATATTAAAACTTATCAAACTTTACACTTTAAATATGTGGGGTTTATTGTATGTCAATTTCCATTTTCAAAAGCTATTAAAATATATGTAATAAAAATGTGTTCCCAATTTTATTTATTTATTTATTTTTTTATTATTATACTTTAAGTTCTAGGGTACATGTGCATAACGTGCAGGTTTGTTACATATGTATACATGTGCCATGTTGGTGTGCTGCACCCATCAACTCGTCAGCACCCATCAATTCATCATTTATATCAGGTATAACTCCCCAATGCAATCCCTCCCCCCTCCCCCCTCCCCATGATAGGCCCTAGTGTGTGATGTTCCCCTTCCCGAGTCCAAGTGAGTCCAAGTGAGCTCTCACTCATAGGTTCCCACCTATGAGTGAGAACATGCGGTGTTTGGTTTTCTCTTCTTGTGATAGTTTGCTAAGAATGATGGTTTCCAGCTGCGTCCATGTCCCTACAAAGGACGCAAACTCATCCTTTTTTATGGCTGCATAGTATTCCATGGTGTATATGTGCCACATTTTCTTAATCCAGTCTGTCACTGATGGACATTTGGGTTGATTCCAAGTCTTTGCCATTGTGAATAGTGCCGCAATAAACATATGTGTGCATGTGTCTTTGTAGTAGCATAATTTATAATCCTTTGGGTATATACCCAGTAGTGGGATGCCTGGGTCATATGGTACATCTAGTTCTAGATCCCTGAGGAATCGCCATACTGTTTTCCACAATGGTTGAACTAGTTTACAATCCCACCAACAGTGTAAAAATGTTCCTATTTCTCCACATCCTCTCCAACACCTATTGTTTCCTGATTTTTTAATGATTGCCATTCTAACTGGTGTGAGATGGTATCTCATTGTGGTTTTGATTTGCATTTCTCTGATGGCCAGTGATGATGAGCATTTTTTCATGTGTCTGTTGGCTGTATGAATGTCTTCTTTTGAGAAATGTCTGTTCATATCCTTTCCCCACTTTTGGATGGGGTTGTTTGTTTTTTTCTTGTATAT
>NW_022309402.1:0-4621 GCF_002776525.5 Piliocolobus tephrosceles
TATTAGCAATAGATCTTTGAATTGTATAACATGTAGTGCAAGTAACAAAGTGAAGTGTAAAGGATGGGGATGAAACTGAGGTTCTAATATTTTGCTTTTAGTTCCATGTTGCGTGATTTCTTTCTCCTTAAGTCCCATAATACTTATTTATCATATGAGTTAGCTGTCAACCTAGAAAACAAAGGAGCATGTTTCTAAGCAAATGCATAACACAAGGCAACAAGGTATTAGTAGAGGAAGCTGGGAAAAGTGAGACCATCATGGATACTTCATGAACATTACGTTGCTGCAAAAGTAACTGCAGTTTTTGCCATTGAAAACAATTAACAAAAACCACAATTACTTTTGCATCAACCTATAGTTCTGTCCAGGTTATATACTGTAACACAATAAAAGGGTACCAACAGAAGGCAGTTGAAAGGTAGACATGGAGATCTGAAGAAACAACAAGAAATATTTGGTTTCCGCCAGGAGTTAGGAATGGAAGGAAGAAAAAATAATGCTAACAACAGACTTCTGTCTAGGGCCGGTGTTAACACACGGTAACGTAGTGGTGCCTGAACCTTAAAAAAAAAAAAAAAAAAAAACGCATTTGTTTTTCCACGTGGTTTATGAAAGTCAATTATTCTGGCGAGAAAATAATCATGCACTTCAAAATATGAGGTTATTTTAATGATGCTAATGAGATCACAGCCCACCTTAGTATTTGTGCATAAAATTTAAATAATATGCCAATAAAGTGAATAGCCTTCACAAAAATCCCAATGGGGAAAATGTAACGTGTATTACCTTCTCATAGAAATCCAAAATAAAGTGCAGCAAGAAAGTTCTGTTGCTCTCCACATGCACTGCAGTAGTGGACAGCCACCCTACATAGTGGAGCAGTTTAGACACAGAGTTCGTGGATCCACCCAGTTGTCTCTCTGCAATAAGAAACCGTAGCATTCAGATACAGAGTAGCAAAAGTGTTCACAATTTCCAAGCTAAAGGTGAATAATACAAAGGAAAAAGTTGGTGAAGGTTTTAAAACTATCAGTGCTCCAACGTATAATTTACTTTTTACAAAATCACAGTGATTAATCATAAAACTACACTTAGCCTTCCAGGGAAGCATTGAGAAGAATTCATAGAACATTCTAAACAACCAGACTCTACTAGTAAATAACAGACAATTAAAGCATTAAGCTGCAAGCAGTTATGAAAATTCTCAAGTGAGAGATATAAAAACCACTAGAAATATAGGTATTCCACCAGCAGTTAAGGGGAGAAAAAGGTTCACATAAAAGTGACATGAAAAATTCATGGCCAAGCACAGTGGCTCACACCTGTAATTCCAGCACTTAGGGAGGCCAAGGCAGGCAGAGGAATCCAGGAATTTGAGACCAGCCTGGGCAACATGGCAAAAGCTCTTTACAAAAAATACAAAAGTTGGCTGGGGTGGTGGCATATGCTTCTAGTTCCAGCTACTCAAGAGGCTGAGGTGGGAGGATCGCTTGAGGCCCAGAGGCAAAGGTTGCAGTGAGTGAGACTGCACCACCGCACTCTAGCCTGAGTGAGAGAGCAAGACTGTTTAAAAAAAAAATTTCAGGCCAGGTGCAGTGGCTTATGCCTGTAATCCCAGCACTTTCAGAGGCTGAGAAGGGCAGATCACTTGAGGTCCAGAGTTTGAGACAAGTGTAGCCAACATGGTGAAACCCCGTCTCTACTAAAAATAAAAAAAAATTAGCCAGGCGTGTTGGTGGGTCCCTGTAATCCCAGCTACTTGGGAGGCTGAGGCAGGAGAATACCTTGAACCCAGGAGGTGGAGTTTGCAGTGAGCCAAGAAGATCATGACACTGCACTCCAGCCTGGGCAATACAGCAAGACCCTGTTTCCAAAAAAAAATACAGGATAAAATGTGAAAATGGGCAAAATGATATAGTGAACTAGAAAACAATGACAACTAATTTATTCCAATCAAATCAAATGTGGTTTAAAGGAATAAACATTCAAATGACTTTAGGAATCGTTTCCCATACTGTCAGTAACATTGCAACAGAGATGCACGGAAACCTACACTACACAAATCAAAACTCAGTTTTGCCTGAATTCCTGAGCTTTATAAAATGCTGTTAAACATATTTTCACTTGAATTTGGCGGGGCACAGTGGCTTATGCCTGTAATCCCAGTACTTTGGGATGCTAAGGCAGGCGGATCACCGGAGGTTGGGAGTTTAAGACCAGCCTGGCCAACATGGTGAAACCCCACCTCTACTAAAAATACAAAAATTAGCCAGGTATGGTGGTGTAAGCCTGTAATCCCAGCTACTAGGGAGGCTGAGGCACAAGAATCCCTTGAACCCAGGAGGTGGAGTTTGCAGTGAGCCAAGATCATGCCATTGCACTTCATCCTGGCCCTGGGTGATGAAATGAGACTCCGTCTCCAAAAAAAAAGAAAAAAAAAGAAAGAAAGAAAAAAAAAATATATATATATACACACACACATAAAGGAAAAATACATATAAAGGGAAAAATATACATAAAGAAAAATATACATATACATAAAAGAATATATATATATAAAGAAAATATATACATATAGGAACAAAATATATAGAGATAACAAAATACACATACAGGGAAATATATATATATGTGTATATATATATATATATATATATTTCACTTGAATTAAATTCAACCCTAAAATGGAATTAGCAAAATTTTTGGCTTCTTTCATTCTTCTACTAAAAAAGTATGGCTATCTGGCCATTTGATACTCTCCCCAGATCAATGGATGGAGTCTCTTACAGCACATATGGGTATTAGTTCAGTCCATCCATCTACTCACCCCATCCTTCAATCCAATGTTAAATGGATTAGGAAAAGACTTACAAATGTGAAATTCACAGTTTTACCCTCCTATCTAGGCAATCAACAATGGTTATGTACAAGGAAAAGAACTTGTATAATCTTAGAATTTCAGAGATGATGACGACTCTACTACTGCCCACCACCATGAAAATTCAGTGTCAGGACAATCAAGGATGGATCGGGAGACCATTCAAATATGCAAGCATCTACACATAGCTAGCTGGCTATTTGTAATACTGTAAGTTTTTTTTTTTTTTTTTTTTCCCCAAGATGGAGTCTTGCTCTGTCGCCCAGGCTGGAGTACACAGGTGTGATCTCGAATCACTGCAACCTCCTTCTCTGGGGTCAACCAATTTTCGTGCCTCAGGCTCCTGAGTAGCTGGGATTACAGGTATGTGCCACCACATCCAACTAATTGTTATATTTTTATTAGAGACAAGGTTTCACCATGTTGGCCAGGCTCCTATGAAACTCCAGACCTCAAGTGATCTGCTGGTCTCAGTCTCCCAGTGTGCTGGAATTACAGGCATAACTGTATGTTAACTGTGGTTTTTGGTAGCACTTGGCAACTATGTCAAACAATTTGAAACAATGACGATTGCTCCAAACAGCCTCTTTTGAAGTTTTTTCCACATGACACTATTGGCATTTTGGATCAAACAACTCACTGTTCAGGACTGGCTCTTACTACCCATGCAGCCACTGAAGCACACTGAGCATCCCCACCTCCCACATACTAAATGACAGTCATAACCTCTTTCCAGTCACCATGACAATCAGAAATGCCCCCTCCCTTCAAGAACCACTGCTGAGAAGTTTTCTACTCTTCTCTTCTTATGATATAAAACTACAATTTACTCCCTTTTTGACAGTGATATGGTATATGGTCACATGATAGAAATATGGCATTATACCTATATTTACTAAATAAAATTATTGAGAGGGCGGAGCAAGATGGCCGAATAGGAACAGCTCCAGTTTCCATCTCCCAGTGTGAGCGACACAGAAGACCAGTGATTTCTGCATTTTCAACTGAGGTACTGGGGTCATCTCACTGGGGAGTGCCGGACAATCAGTGCTGGTCAGCTGCTGCAGCCTGACCAGCGAGAGCTGAAGCAGGGCGAGGCATCGCCTCACCTGGGAAGCACAAGGGGGAAGGGAGTCCCTTTTCCTAGCCAGGGGAACTGAGACAAACAACACCTGGAAAATCGGGTAACTCCCACCCCAATACTGTGCTGTAAGCACACCGGCACACACCAGGAGAATTTATCCCATACCTGGCCGGGAGGGGCCCACACCCACGGAGCCTCCCTCCTTGCTAACACAGCAGTCTGCCGCAATCTAACCGCAAGGCAACAGCGAGGCTGGGGGAGGGGCGCCCGCCATTGCTGAGGTTTAAGTAGGTAAACAAAGCCACTGGGAAGCTCGAACTGGGTGGAGCTCACAGCAGCTCAAGGAAACCTGCCTGTCTCTGTAGACTCTGCCACTGGGGAGAGAGTACAGCTAAAAAAAATAACAGGGGAAGCAGCAGAGGCCTGTGCAGACGCGAACGACTCTGTCTGACAGCTTTGAAGAGAGCAGTGGATCTCCCAACACGGAGGTTGAGATCTGAGAAGGGGAAGGCTGCCTGCTCAAGTGGGTCTCTGACCCCTGAGTTGCCTAACTGGGAGACATCCCCCACTAGGGGCAGTCTGACACCCCACACCTCACAGGGTGGAGTACACCCCTGAGAGGAAGCTTCCAAAGCAAGAATCAGACAGGTGCACTC
>NW_022309403.1:0-14752 GCF_002776525.5 Piliocolobus tephrosceles
TTTCTTAGTCCTGAGTTCTAGTTTGATTGCACTGTGGTCAGAGAGACAGTTTGTTATAATTTCTGTTCTTTTACATTTGCTGAGGAGTGCTTTACTTCCAATTATGTGGTCAATTTTGGAATAAGTGTGATGTGGTGCTGAGAAGAATGTATATTCTGTTGACTTGGGGTGGAGAGTTCTATAGATGTCTATTAGGTCCGCTTGGTGCAGAGATGAGTTCAATTCCTGGATATCCTTGTTAACTTTCTGTCTCGTTGATCTGTCTAATGTTGACAGTGGAGTGTTGAAGTCTCCCATTATTATTGTATGGGAGTCTAAGTCTCTTTGTAAGTCTCTAAGGACTTGCTTTATGAATCTGGGTGCTCCTGTATTAGGTGCATATATATTTAGGATAGTTAGCTCTTCCTGTTGGATTGATCCCTTTACCATTATGTAATGGCCTTCTTTGTCTCTTTTGATCTTTGATGGTTTAAAGTCTGTTTTATCAGAGACTAGGATTGCAACCCCTGCTTTTTTTTGTTCTCCATTTGCTTGGTAGATCTTCCTCCATCCTTTTATTTTGAGCCTATGTATGTCTCTGCATGTGAGATGGGTCTCCTGAAGACAGCAGACTGATGGGTCTTAACTCTTTATCCAGTTTGCCAGTCTGTGTCTTTTAATTGGAGCATTTACTCCATTTACATTTAAGGTTAATATTGTTATGTGTGATCTTGATCCTGCCATTATGATATTAACTGGTTAGTTTGCTCATTCGTTGATGCAGTTTCTTCCTAGGCTCGATGGTCTTTACATTTTGGCATGTTTTTGCAGTGGCTGGTACCGGTTGTTCCTTTCCATGTTTAGGGCTTCCTTCAGGGTCTCTTGTAAGGCAGGCCTGGTGGTGACAAAATCTCTAAGCATTTGCTTATCTGTAAAAAATTTTATTTCTCCTTCACTTATGAAACTTAGTTTGGCTGGATACGAAATTCTGGGTTTAAAATTCTTTTCTTTAAGAACGTTGAATATTGGCCCCCACTCTCTTCTGGCTTGTAGAGTTTCTGCCGAGAGATCTGCTGTCAGTCTGATGGGCTTCCCTTTGTGGGTAACCCGACCTTTCTCTCTGGCTGCCCTTAAGATTTGTTCCTTCATGTCAACTTTGGTGAAACTGGCAATTATGTGTCTTGGAGTTGCTCTTCTGGAGGAGTATCTTTGTGGTCTTTTCTGTATTTCCTGAATTTGAATGTTGGCCTGGCCTGCTAGGTTGGGGAAGTTCTCCTGGATGATATCCTGTAGAGTGTTTTCCAATTTGGTTCCATTTTCGCCCTCACTTTCAGGCACCCCAATCAGACGTAGATTTGGTCTTTTGACATAATCCCATACTTCTTGCAGGCTTTGTTCATTTCTTTTTCTTCTTTTTTCTTTTGGTTTCTCTTCTCGCTTCATTTCATTCATTTGATCCTCAATCGCTGATACTCTTTCTTCCAGTTGATCGAGTCGGTTACTGAAGCTTGTGCATTTGTCACGTATTTCTCGTGTCATGGTTTTCATCTCTGTCATTTCGTTTATGACCTTCTCTGCTTTAATTAGTCTAGCTGTCAATTCTTCCACTCTTTTTTCAAGATTTTTAGTTTCTTTGCGCTGGGTACGTAATTCCTCCTTTAGCTCTGAGAGGTTTGATGGACTGAAGCCTTCTTCTCTCATCTCATCAAAATCATTCTCTGACCAGCTTTGATCCGTTGCTGGCGATGGGCTGTGCTCCTTTGCAGGAGGAGATGCGCTCTTATTTTTTGAATTTCCAGCTTTTCTGCCCTGCTTTTTCCCCATCTTTGTGGTTTTATCTGTCACTGGTCTTTGATGATGGTGACGTAATGATGGGGTTTTGATATAGGTGTCCTTCCTGTTTGATAGGTTTCCTTCTGACTGTCAGGACCCTCAGCTATAGGTCTGTTGGAGATTGCTTGAGGTCCACTCCAGGCCCTGTTTGCCTGGGTATCAGCAGCACAGGTTGCAGAAGATAGAATATTGCTGAACAGCGAGTGCACCTGTCTGATTCTTGCTTTGGAAGCTTCCTCTCAGGGGTGTACTCCACCGTGTGAGGTGTGGGGTGTCACACTGCCCCTGGTGGGGGATGTCTCCCAGTTAGGCTACTCAGGGGTCAGTGACCCACTTGTGCAGGCAGACTGCCCCTTCTCAGATCTCAACCTCCGTGTTGGGAGATCCCCTGCTCTCTTCAAAGCTGTCAGACAGAGTCGTTCGCGTTTCACAGGCTTCTACTCCTTTAGCTGAGCCCTGTCCCCAGAGGCGCAGTCTACAGAGACAGGCAGGTTTCCTTGAGCTGCTGTGAGCTCCACCCAGTTCCAGCTTCCCAGCGGCTTTAGTTACCTACTTAAGCCTCAGGGATGGCGGGCGCCCCTCCCCCAGCCTCGCTGCTGCCTTGCGGTTAGATTGCCGCAGACTGCTGTGTTAGCAAGGAGAGAGGCTCCGTGGGCGTGGGACCCTCCCGTCCAAGTGTGGGATACAATCTCCGGTGTGCCGGTGTTACAGCGCAGTATTGGGGTGGGAGTTACCCGATTTTCCAGGTGTTGTGTGTCTCAGTTCCCCTGGCTAGGAAAAGGGACTCCCTTCCCCCTCGTGCTTCCCAGGTGAGGCGATGCCTCGCCCTGCTTCAGCTCTCGCTGGTTGGGCTGCAGCAGCTGACCAGCACCGATTGTCCGGCACTCCCGAGTGAGATGACCCCAGTACCTCAGTTGATAATGCAGAAATCGCCGGTCTTCTGTGTCGCTCGCGCTGGGAGATGGAGACTGAAGCTGTTCCTATTCGGCCATCTTGCTCCGCCCATACCCAAAGGATTATAAATCGTGCTGCTCTAAAGACACATGCACACGTATGTTTATTGCGGCACTATTCACAATAGCAAAGACTTGGAATCAACCCAAATGTCCATCAGTGACAGACTGGATTAAGAAAATGTGGCACATATACACCTAGGAATACTATGCAGCCATAAAAAAGGACGCATTCGTGTCCTTTGTGGGGTCATAGATGCAGCTGGAAACCATCATTGTCAGCAAACTATCGCAAGAACAGAAAACCAAACACCGCATGTTCTCACTCATAGGTGGGAACTGAACAATGAGATCACTTGGACTTGGGAAGGGGAACACCACACACCAGGGCCTATCATGTGGAGTGGGGAGGAGGGAGGGATTGCACTGGATTTATACCTGATGTAAATGACGAATTGATGGTGCTGACGAGTTGATGGGTGCAGCACACCCACATGGCACAAGTTTACATATGTAACAAACCTGCACGTTATGCACATGTACCCTACAACTTCAAGTATAATAATAATTAGAAAAAAAATTATACAGTTGCTTAAATTTGAAAAAAAAATATATCCAGGCTTAAGACAGTAGAATTCCATGGAATAGCACTCAGAAATCCAAAGATTTAAATAGCTGGAGTTAATTAACCTTTTAATATTGCCATTGTAATGTGCATGCAGGAAGCAGCTTACTGGATTGAGCAGCTTTGTCCAACAATTAGAAGAATAAATGTCAACCTTCTTCCAGGATACAGCAATTCTTGTGATCCTATCCATCTCAGAGATCTTAATTGATCTGAATAAGATTAAATCTTCCAGTGTAGGACGTTAGATATATTGTCAGTATGAGAGGGTGGATTTGCTATGGTACACCTATCAACCAAGAGTGTTAGAAAAGCTCTTTTTAAATGGCGATCCATATATAAATGTATGGGAAAACGCTTGTTTTGGTTTTAATCTGCTCAGTGACTGAATCAAAGAGAGCTGTCACAAAAACCTAAATCCTGTCCTTTAAAAGATGCCATTTTTTGGCAAGGCATTGTTTTTCTGAATTTTGTTGTGACCCAACATCTAATTCCTGAGCGCATCCTTTCAAGCTTCTCTGCCTCTGCTGTTTACTGCCTCTGGGTTCTGTTCCCAAGCCAGTTATATCCTCCAATTTGGTTGCTGTCATCTTCCATTCTGACACTCAAAAAACTGATATTGGCTCAAAGCCTGAAACCTACCATTGTATCCAAGACAAAGAAATTTGACCAATTCTACTCGAAAAGGAGAGCAGCCTCGTGGTTTATACCTTGCGATAATCTAACAACAGGTCTTCCATCCATTCCCTTACTCATCCTTATTTACTCATGATTATTCAATTGTTTACTTATTCACTTAATGATTCATGGGCACTCACTTTCTCCCAGGTACTGAGATAGTAAGCATCCAAAAAACATACCCATGGATCTATTTAGTAGCTGCTAGTAAATCAGTAAGTCTTTGATTTTCCCTTTAAGTTCTTTCTTCTATACTAAGAAATGTACTGTGAATTTGCTATGTAACCCAATATAAGATTATAATAAAGTGTTTGAATAGGATTTTGCTCAAATATGCTGTGATTTTATCATTTTCTTATTTACACTCAATTATCAGAAACATACGACCTAATATAAAGATTGTGTGCTAATTGTTAAGGCAGAACTGTGTTCAAGACAGCACAATCCATACAGCCACACTGTTCTATTGCTGCTGATGCTTTTTACCTTAAAAAAAGATGGTAAATGTAACAGTCACCATTTGCTTTTTATTAAAAATATGATTTATGGTAGGCATGGAGGTTCAAAACACCTCTAATCCCACCATTTTGGGAGGCTAAGGTGGGAGGATCATTTGAGACCAGGAGTTTGAGACCAGCCTGGGCAACATAGAAACATTCCATTGCTACAAAAAATTAGCTGTGCATGATGGTTTGACCTGCAGTCCCAGCTACTCTGTAGGCTGAGGTGGGAGAATCATCTGAGCCCAAAAGGTCAAGGTGGCAATAAGCCATGATCCTGTTGCTACACTCCAGCCTGGGAAATGGAGAGAGATGTTATCTCAACAAACAAACAATAACAAAAAAAAAAATTATTTGTCAAAACAACAGAATTTAAGTAAGACTGCCAAATCAGGTTTAACTGTAATACTTCAAGAACAGAGATGAAGGAAACAATTGTAACTTGGTGTCTTTAAGAGCTGCTTAGTCATTATTAATCACAGCTTAAGTAAATGGCAGTCTTATTCCTTGACTCTAAGTCTTGTGTTACAGTTAAACATATACATTGATTCTGAGAAATACTTGCTGGTACAGCCTATGCCTGCTGTTCTTACTTTTAAAAATGTGTCCTCAAAAACATTTTCCAACTTTCCAAAATGAAACAATATGAATGAGACAGTAATTTGTAATGCATGTAATGCCATCAAGAACATAAAGCCTCTCGTGATTAATGATTTCAACACCTACATAATTTCTCAATCAATTTTATTCTTTTAAAACAATGAAGTAACCAATACTTAAGGACTACATGTAGACACATTATACATGTGTGTGTGTATATATATATGTATGTATATGTATATATATACACACACACACATTACATATATATGGAGAGAGAGAGAGAGAGAAACTTAGAGAAAATAGTAATGATCACTTCATAGTGTAGAGTATGATTAGAACTGACGTTGACAGAACATTCCATCCAGCGATTGTAGAATACACATTCTTTTCTACAAAACTAGTAGCTACAAAACAAGCCCATAAATTTTAAAAGATACAACAATACAAATAAGCTCTCTGATTAAAACAGAATGAAATTAGAGTTTTACAATAGAAAACACTGAAAAACACACAAATACTTAACAACTAAACAAGACTTCTAAATAACCCAAGAATCAAAGAAGAAATTGCAGGAAATTTTCAAAAATATTTTGAATTGAATTAAAATGAAAGCAAAATATATAAAATGTATGGTGTGGAATACAGCTTAAGTAGTGTTTACAAAGAAATTTATAGTGTATATGTGTGTGTGTGTGTGTGTGTGTGTGTGTGTGTGTGTGTGTGTGTTAGGCTTGATCGTGTTTTAAGCCTGAATATGTAAGAAGAATATGCAAAAATTAAAAACAATCTCTCTTTTAAAATTCTTAGCCATGAGGTTAAAACAAAATCAGATTCACATGCTATAATTATCTGTGGTAAAATTTTATTAAACCTAAATAGATAAATAAAATCCCAGCACTAGATATTTTTGGCACTTAAAAAAATCAGGAATTATTTTCCAAAGTATTATTTCATAAAATATTAAATATAAACTTCAACCCAACTTATATTATGATTAAGGAAATTCTGATAAAAATTAAGGTCAAATGTATTTTAATCATCTCATTTTCTCTAAGCCCAACAAACTTTTAAAAAATGATATTTTTTTTATTTTTTAAACATAATCTTTTTATGAGATAGAATTAAATTTCTTGGAATGTACTGGTGTTTCCCAATTTATAATTTATAATTATTAATTCACAATTTACCTGTGAATGTGCTAGAACTTGCCATTAAACTGCCTACTAATAGAATTACCTTCTTCTCTCTCTCTTTCTCTCTCTCTCTCCTTGATTTTCTATAGTGCATTTTTAAATATGGCATACTATGTAAGCAGTAGATGATGCCACAGTGATACAGTGAGCCAAGGCAAATAAAACACCACAGGATGAGAAAGGAGTAGAGGATGAGAAAGGAGTAGAGGAGTGAACCTTGAGCACCAGCAGTCATTACAGCACACACTAGAAAACATCTTCAAAAAAAAACTAAGATGAAAGTGCACTCAAAACAAATTTCCAAGTAGCTATGAGGGAACTGTAAGGTAATTAAGAAAAGGAAGTCAGAAGAATGAGAGGTTGTTGGCTAGCTAGGGAGGTTCCACTGACACAAAAATAATTGACTCTGATTTCTAGAGAAAATTTAATGTGCATCTACCGGGATCACTCAAGGCCTAAAATTCCTACAAGAAAGAGCTTTTATAAGTAGGACACTCATATGTAAATTCATATATCTGTTAGGTATATGGTATTTCATTAAATTGAAGAGAAGTAAACATAGGATGAATCCCTTAAAATTCCTTGAATTATTCCAATTGAGATTTATTCGTATGATTTGTGATCTGATTTTCTCAGTTCTCAGTGTGTAATAGCCATAGTTCATGAAGTTGATGCATGAATAGAGAAGAAAAGTAATAAATCACTGTAAATGTACATAATCTTGTTTGATTATGTTGTTTTTATCTATATTAGTTGTATTTATGACAAATACATAGCCCCTTTCATATAGCAATCCTGGAATGCTAATGATTTGTTTAATACAAAATATGGCCTTGATTTATGGCCAGGATCTTTTAATGTTTTAATAGCAATTGGTGAAGAACAACTTTAACAAATTTATTCAGCAAATTTGAACTACCCTCAACATTTTTCAAATAAATTGGCCAATATTTCATCATCATGATTCATCTGCTAGAGTTCATCAAAGACCAGCCTGATAAACAAATCTGTAGTCCTGGGTTATATTATTATTTTGGGAAATGCTATAGCATAACATAATCATTAAAAGGATGTGTTTTGAATTCAATCTACTGTCACATTCTGGCACTACTATTTTGAGTCCTGTGCCATTAACTGGTCACTGAACTTCTCTAAGAGAGAGGTAATAGGAATATATATTCCATAGTGATATTAGAAAGAACAAATACCATTAAAATAAATACAGTTCCTGACACATATTAAGCCCTTAACAATGTTATCTATGATAAATTATTAAATCATGATGATGACAGTGATGCAAAATTCATCTCTGACCTATATCTAACTGCATTTCTTACAGAAACTAGGTATGGCACAGTCCACATAACATTACTCCTAAGGGTACGATGAAATAAAATATTTTGGCAAATATAGAAGGTACACCATGCTCAATTTCCCTAACTCATATTGTAAAATGGTTATTTGGATATTACTGTTTGAGTCATCCCAATTATCCCAATTTAGAAGTCCCTGTGTTTCTTATGGGAGCCCTTTCATGCTCAGTATATGACAGAAGTAATCTCAACAATGGAATTCATCCCCAGGATATTTAGTCTAGCCAACAGAAGATAGAGTAGGCAAATGGGAGGATCTCATCACTGATGCACTTATATTTTCTAAAAGGATGTTTGAAATAAATTATCCAAAAAATGATTTAATCAGTGAGAATATTTTTTCATGAGTTGCTGTTCCAAAAATATTTAGTGTTCGTGATATGCTTTAATTTAAGTTGAGCTTCTTATTCTGCTTCATGAGACCATAATTGTTGCATCTATCTTTAAAAAAAATAGCATCAAGTTCTTAATTGTGAGTTTCATATTGCTTGTAGGATAGTTTATAAGTGATGCTCATGTTTTATCTATTTCTTTTTTTTTAATATTTCCTTACTTTTTGTATAAAATTGAACAGATTGCTAGAATATCACCAGAATCCCGAAAACTGAGCAGAAGTGTCTTCTTAGGAAGCTTTTCAAAGAAACTTGGAATGAAGATTATCCTTTCCTAGATTTCTGCTGTTTCATCTAGAAATTCATTAATTGAAGAACAGAAATCTAAGTTTTCAATTGGTGTTAGAACCTGAATTAAGCTTTTTAAGAATATTAGGAGTCTTATGACTAGAGACTCAGGGAGCCTGAATCCTGTGCTGATAATCATTCTTCTTCCTGTGGAATGGTGAAAATATTACACACACACAAGCATATACATGCACACACACAGATGGAAATAGTTACTACTGTGAAACAAGTTAGTTATTTAACATTATATGCATGAATATGGCACATATACACCATGGACTACTATGCAGCAATAAAAAATGATGAGTTCATGTCCTTTGCAGGGACATGGATGTATCTGGAAACCATCATTCTGAGCAAACTATCACAAGGACAGAAAACAAACCCCACAGGTTTTCACTCATAAGTGGGAACTGAACAACGAGAACACTTGGACATAGGGTGGGGGGCATCACACCCTGGGGCCTGTCATGGGGTGGGGGCAGAGGAAGGGATAGCAGTAGCAGAAAAACCTAATGTAAATGTTGAGTTAATGGGTGCAGCAAGCCAACATGGCACATGTATACCTATGTAACAAACCTGCTTGTTGTGCACATGTACCCTAGAACTTAAAGTACAATTTTAAAAAATTATACGCATGAATGCCCAATACCCCTAAGGCAATGTGTTTTGGTAAAAGTTAGGTTGCAGAACATATCTAAATACAAATTCTACATGGAACTCTGCCTTTTCATGTGGGAAGTTGTATGTTATCACTTTCTGGTAAGTCCCATGGAAAAGATGACCAAGTATGAGAACTAATTGAATGTGTGTTGAAAGCAGAAAAGCCAGCTGTTCGATGCTCAGTGGATCCAGTCTCAATTTCCAGTGGACTCAGAAGCAGGCTGGCTCAACTAACTCATCTAGAAAAATGCAGGAGAGAGAAGGAAGGAATAAAACAAGATAACAAATTCGTTCTGAAGTTATAGGCATGGGTGAGCTTAGTATTTTGGTGGTGTGGAAGATGGAAACAAGAGAGAGAAACTGTGTGTGTGTGTATTTTTTTAAATACAGTTGACCCTTGAACAACATGAGTCATGTGTTTGAACTGTGTGGGTACACTTATACATGGATATTTTTCTGCCTCTGCCACTCCTGAGGCAGCAAGAACAACCCCTCCTCTTATTCCTTCTCAGCCCACTAAATGTGAATACAATGAGCATGAAGACCTTTGTGATGATCCACTTCCACTTTATGGGTATTAAATATATCCTCTTTTTCTTATGATTTTTACATAACATTTTGTTTTCTCTAGTTTACTTTATTGTAAGACTAGTGTATATAATACATGTAATATATAGAATATGTATTAGTCAGCTACTTATGTTTTCAGTAGGCCTCTGGTCAACAGTAGACCATTAGAAGTTAAATTTGGGGGGAGAGTCAAAATTTATACTTATATTTTCAACTGTGCAGGGAATTGGCATCCCTAACCCCTGCATTGTTCAAGGATTAACTGCATAGTGGTTCTTCCCCCTGTAAACACAGCCCACTAAAATTTCTTTAAACTTACTTAGCAGAAAATTTCTACCACCTACTTATTTAGAAATGGGAAAATATAGATACTCTCAAAGTGAAGTAGAAGAGTGGGAATTTTCTGGCTCCCTAGTATCAATGAGAACTGTGAGACTAGGATATAACATTAGGTTTCTTTTCATAATGTTTTAGGACGAGTAGACTTTTCTTCCTATAACTCACTCATTCATACATCCTATCCTGACTCTTATATACTTGGGGTCTAAGCTAAGCATGGAGGATAGAAAGTTGACCAGTTCAGCACTTACCTTTGCATACCTGCAGCACAGAGACAGCAATGAATATAAATAATTACACTGGTGTGTAATAGATGATATAATTAGGTGACATTCAAAGTACTGTGAAAAAATATAAACTAAATACTTTTCAGTTTCCTCTTCATCACTTTGTGTTGCCCAAAATTATTGCTGAACTTCTTAGTTCATTTTTCTTCTTGTAAACTTAAACTATTTAAGATTATATGCTATTCAAATTATTGTCAGCTCATGGAAACTATATGCCAAACTTACAAGTAAATTGTGGAACTGATGTTTTTTAAATGTGGACATCTAAGATATAGAATCACTAGTTTGTATAAATGAATCACATTAAGACACATCTATAAATATGTGGTGGAAGAAACTTAGATATAATATTTAGCTAGATCAAACTACTGAAATAAATAGACCAATAATGTAAACACAGATGATGATTTCTTGCTCATGAATTAGAGAAGGTAGATATTCCTGGTATGTAGTCTCCAAGTAACACATGACTGAAGTCAAGGTGTCCATCATGATAGGTTCTTATCTGGAAGCTTTACAAAATAATCTGCTTCTAGTTCATTGCAGTTTCTTGTGGTTGCAGTTCTAAGGCCCCCATATCATTGCCAGCTGTCAACTGCAGAAGCAGGCGCCTCTGCTTCCAGTCATTACCTGAATTTCTTACACGGCTTCCTTTATCATCGAAGTCAAGAATTCCACATCAAGTTTTTCCCATGTTTCAAATCTCCCTTACTTCTCCTTCTGTCATCAGCCAAGAAGACTTCTCTGTATTTAAGAATGCATGTGATTAAATCATGACAATCCAGATAGTCCCCCTTAAATGTCAGCTGTGCCATAAAACATAAGCATGAAATAATATCTCCCCATAATAACAGTTTCCAGGAATTAACACAAACATCCTTAAAAAGCCCAGCCCAGTTTCTTTGAACCTTCTAGACTCACCTTCTTAGGTGGGGAAAAATATAGTCAACAGAGGCCGGGGCTTCAAAGAGTAGGAAGAATACAGAAGGAATGCTGCAGACAGGAAGGCAATGGGGAAAGAGGGGAAAATAGTTCTACCATTGGAGAAATACTTGGAAAAGGCACAACCTCAAGATACAGGACCAATAAAAAGACTAAACTTTAATCAAAAGATTATAGAATGTTATTTTTCCACACTTCTTAACAATACTTTATGGCTCTAATACCACTATTTTATGGCTTACTATCCTCTACTGTAACAGTGTACTACAGCTGAAATACCTGGAGGACATAGACTGTCTGAAGAAGATTACATAGAAAAGAACAATGCCAGAAGGGGATAAGAAACAATAACACTAAAGCAACTTGAGCCTCTAATGCCTGTTACAGCTACAATAACGATTAAACATAACCTAAATCCTGTATAGATTAACATAAATCTTTACACTAAAGGTTTATGTTCCTTTTGTTTGATACATAGTGCCTAATTTTCAACAAAAAATTACAAAGCATATCAAAATCCAAGACAAAACACAGCCTGAAGAGAAAAAACAAGCATGAATATCCAGATTCAGATATGACACAGAGGTTGGTATTGTAAAAAGAAATGGAAACTCTAGAAAACAATCGAAAGAAAATGCTGAAAATAAAAAACATTGTAACAAAAATGAATAATGACTTTGATGGGCACTTAGTATTCTTAACAAACTGAGGAAAGCATCAGTGAGCTTAAAGGTAAATCAGTAGAAACTCATTAAAGTGAAATATGAAGAGGAAAAAAAGAATTAAATAAAAACCAGAACAGAACATCCAAGAACTGTTAGACAATTGCAAAAGATGCAACATATGTGTAATGATAGTAACAGAAGAAGAAAGGGAGATCAAAGAAGAGTAAATATTTGCAGTATTAGATGTTTAGACTTGCAGCATTCCAGGAGGATGACATAGGAGGATTGCTCAAGCCCAGGAGTTCAAGGCTGCAGTTAACCATGATGGTACCACTGCACTCTGGCCTGGGCAACAAAGCAAATGAGCAATCCCATTTCAAAACAAACCTTAAAACCAAACACACACAGCTCCAGGAAGCACAAAAAAACACCAAGCAGGATAAATACCGATTACACACACACACACTTCTAAGCATATTATATTGAAATCAAAGACAAAGTCATGAAAGAAGCCTGAGGAAAAACAAAAATCCCTATTTATGAAAAAATAAGAACAAGCATTACAGTGAACTTACCAGAAACCATGCATGCCTGAAGATAACAAAATATTTAAGGCATTAAAAAATTTCACCTTCTCTGCATTAATTAGTCTAGCTGTCAATTCTTCCACTCTTTTTTCAAGATTTTTAGTTTCTTTGTGCTGGGTACGTAATTCCTCCTTTAGCTCTGAGAGGTTTGATGGACTGAAGCCTTCTTCTCTCATCTCATCAAAATCATTCTCTGACCAGCTTTGATCCGTTGCTGGCGATGGGCTGTACTCCTTTGCAGGAGGAGATGCGCTCTTATTTTTAGAATTTCCAGCTTTTCTGCCCTGCTTTTTCCCCATCTATGTGGTTTTATCTGTCTCTGGTCTTCGATGATGGTGACGTACTGATGGGGTTTTGGTATAGGTGTCCTTCCTGTTTGATAGTTTTCCTTCTGACAGTCAGGACCCTCAGCTATAGGTCTGTTGAAGATTGCTTGAGGTCCACTCCAGACCCTGTTTGCCTGGGTATCAGCAGCAGAGGTTGCAGAAGACAGAATATTGCTGAACAGCGAGTGCACCTGTCTGATTCTTGCTTTGGAAGCTTCCTCTCAGGGGTGTACTCCACCGTGTGAGGTGTGGGGTGTCAGACTGCCCCTAGTGGGACCAGATGGATTCACAGCTGAATTCTACCAGAGGTACAAGGAGGAGGTGGGATGATTCCTTCTGAAAGTATTCCAATCAATAGAAAAAGAGGGAATCCTCCCTAACTCATTTTATGAGGCCAACATCATCCTGATACCAAAGCATGGCAGAGACACAACAAAAAAAGAGAATTTTAGACCAATCCCCTGATGAACATCGATGCAAAAATCCTCAATAAAATACTGGCAAACCGGATTCAGCAGCACATCAAAAAGCTTATCCACCATGATCAAGTGGGCTTCATCCCTGGGATGCAAGGCTGGTTCAACATTCGCAAATCAATCAACGTAATCCAGCATATCAACAGAACCAAAGACAAGAACCATATGATTAACTTATGGTGCAGAAGTTAATTGATTAACTTATGATTAAGTTGATTAACTTATGATGCAGAAAAGGCTTTTGACAAAATTCAACAGCCCTTCATGCTAAAAACGCTCAACAATTTCGGTATTGATGGAACGTACCTCAAAATAATAAGAGCTATTTATGACAAACCCACAGCTAATATCATACTGAATGGGCAAAAACTGGAAAAATTCCCTTTGAAAACTGGCACAAGACAGGGATGCCCTCTCTCACCACTCCTATTCAACATAGTGTTGGAAGTGCTGGCTAGGGCAATCAGGCAAGAGAAAGAAATCAAGGGTATTCAGTTAGGAAAAGAAGAAGTCAAATTGTCCCTGTTTGCAGATGACATGATTGTATATTTAGAAAACTCCATCGTCTCAGCCCAAAATCTTCTTAAGCTGATAAGCAACTTCAGCAAAGTCTCAGGATACAAAATTAATGTGCAAAAATCACAGGCATTCTTATACACCAGTAATAGACAAGCAGAGAGCCAAATCAGGAATGAACTTCCATTCACAATTGCTTCAAAGAGAATAAAATACCTAGGAATCCAACTTACAAGGGATGTAAAGGACCTCTTCAAGGAGAACTACAAACCACTGCTCAGTGAAATCAAAGAGGACACAAACAAATGGAAGAACATACCATGCTCATGGATAGGAAGAATCAATATTGTGAAAATGGCCATACTACCCAAGGTTATTTATAGATTCAATGCCATCCCCATCAAGCTACCAATGAGTTTCTTCATAGAATTGGAAAAAACTGCTTTAAAGTTCATATGGAACCAAAAAAGAGCCCGCATTGCCAAGACAATCCTAAGTCAAAAGGACAAAGCCGGAGGCGTCACGCTACCTGACTTCAAACTATACTACAAGGCTACAGTAACCAAAACAGCATGGTACTGGTACCAAAACAGAGATACAGACCAATGGAACAGAACGGAGACCTCAGAAATAATGCCACACATCTACAACCATATGATCTTTGACAAACCTGACAAAAACAAGAAATGGGGAAAGGATTCCCTATTTAAAAAATGGTGCTGGGAAAATTGGCTAGCCATAAGTAGAAAGCTGAAACTGGATCCTTTCCTTACTCCTTATACGAAGATTAATTCAAGATGGATTAGAGACTTAAATGTTAGACCTAATACCATAAAAACCCTAGAAGAAAATCTAGGTAGTACCATTCAGGACATAGGCATGGGCAAGGACAACATGTCTAAAACACCAAAAGCAATGGCAGCAAAAGCCAAAATTGACAAATGGGATCTAATTAAACTAAAGA
>NW_022309407.1:0-3550 GCF_002776525.5 Piliocolobus tephrosceles
CTTTTTTTGGTGGGTAGGCTATTAATTGTTGCCTCAATTTCAGAGCCTGCTATTGGTCTATTCAGGGATTCAACTTCTTCCTGGTTTAGTCTTGGGAGAGTGTACGTGTCCAGGAAATTATCCATTTCTTCTAGATTTTCTAGTTGATTTGCATAGAGGTGTTTATAGTATTCTCTGATGGTAGTTTGTATTTCTGTGGGGTCGGTGGTGATATCCCCTTTATCATTTTTTATTGCATCTGTTTGATTCCTCTCTCTTTTCTTCTTTATTAGTCTTGCTAGCGGTCTGTCAATTTTGTTGATCTTTTCAAAAAACCAACTCCTGGATTCATTGATTTTTTGGAGGGTTTTTTGTGTCTCTATCTCCTTCAGTTCTGCTCTGATCTTAGTTATTTCTTGCCTTCTGCTAGCTTTTGAATGTGTTTGCTCTTGCCTCTCTAGTTCTTGTAATTGTGATGTTAGAGTGTCAATTTTAGATCTTTCCTGCTTTCTCTTGTGGGCATTGAGTGCTATAAATTTCCCTCTACACACTGCTTTAAATGTGTCCCAGAGATTCTGGTATGTTGTATCTTTGTTCTCATTGGTTTCAAAGAACATCTTTATTTCTGCTTTCATTTCGTTATGTACCCAGTAGTCATTCAGGAGCAGGTTGTTCAGTTTCCATGTAGTTGAGCGGTTTTGATTGAGTTTCTTAGTCCTGAGTTCTAGTTTGATTGCACTGTGGTCTGAGAGACAGTTTGTTATAATTTCTGTTCTTTTACATTTGCTGAGGAGTGCTTTACTTCCAATTATGTGGTCAATTTTGGAATAATTGTGATGTGGTGCTGAGAAGAATGTATATTCTGTTGACTTGGGGTGGAGAGTTCTATAGATGTCTATTAGGTCCGCTTGGTGCAAAGATGAGTTCAATTCCTGGACATCCTTGTTAACTTTTTGTCTCGTTGATCTGTCTAATGTTGACAGTGGAGTGTTGAAGTCTCCCATTATTATTGTATGGGAGTCTAAGTCTCTTTGTAAGTCTCTAAGGACTTGCTTTATGAATCTGGGTGCTCCTGTATTGGGTGCATATATATTTAGGATAGTTAGCTCTTCCTGTTGAATTGATCCCTTTACCATTATGTAATGGCCTTCTTTGTCTCTTTTGATCTTTGATGGTTTAAAGTCTGTTTTATCAGAGACTAGGATTGCAACCCCTGCTTTTTTTGTTCTCCATTTGCTTGGTAGATCTTCCTCCATCCCTTTATTTTGAGCCTATGTATGTCTCTGCATGTGAGATGGGTCTCCTGAAGACAGCAGACTGATGGGTCTTGACTCTTTATCCAGTTTGCCAGTCTGTGTCTTTTAATTGGAGCATTTAGTCCATTTACATTTAAGGTTAATATTGTTATGTGTGAACTTGATCCTGCCATTATGATATTAACTGGTTATTTTGCTCATTAGTTGATGCAGTTTCTTCCTAGCCTCGATGGTCTTTACATTTTGGCATGTTTTTGCAATGGCTGGTAGCGGTTGTTCCTTTCCATGTTTAGGGCTTCCTTCAGGGTCTCTTGTAAGGCAGGCCTGGTGGTGACAAAATCTCTAAGCATTTGCTTATCTGTAAAGGATTTTATTTCTCCTTCACTTATGAAACTTAGTTTGGCTGGATATGAAATTCTGGGTTTAAAATTCTTTTCTTTAAGAACGTTGAATATTGGCCCCCACTCTCTTCTGGCTTGTAGAGTTTCTGCTGAGAGATCTGCTGTCAGTCTGATGGGCTTCCCTTTGTGGGTAACCTGACCTTTCTCTCTGGCTGCCCTTAAGATTTTTTCCTTCATTTCAACTTTGGTGAATCTGGCAATTATGTGTCTTGGAGTTGCTCTTCTGGAGGAGTATCTTTGTGGCGTTCTCTGTATTTCCTGAATTTGAATGTTGGCCTGCCCTGCTAGGTTCGGGAAGTTCTCCTGGATGATATCCTGAAGAGTGTTTTCCAATTTGGTTCCATTTTCCCCCTCACTTTCAGGCACCCCAATCAGACGTAGATTTGGTCTTTTTACATAATCCCATACTTCTTGCAGGCTTTGTTCATTTCTTTTTTCTTTTGGTTTCTCTTCTCGCTTCATTTCATTCATTTGATTCTCCATCGCTGATACTCTTTCTTCCAGTTGATCGAGTCGGTTACTGAAGCTTCTGCATTTGTCATGTATTTCTCATGTCATGGTTTTCATCTCTGTCATTTCGTTTATGACCTTCTCTGCATTAATTAGTCTAGCTGTCAATTCTTCCACTCTTTTTTCAAGATTTTTAGTTTCTTTGCGCTGGGTACATAATTCCTCCTTTAGCTCTGAGAGGTTTGATGGACTGAAGCCTTCTTCTCTCATCTCGTCAAAATCATTCTCTGACCAGCTTTGATCCGTTGCTGGCAATGGGCTGTGCTCCTTTGCAGGGGGAGATGCGCTCTTATTTTTTGAATTTCCAGCTTTTCTGCCCTGCTTTTTCCCCATCTTTGTGGTTTTATCTGTCTCTGGTCTTTGATGATGGTGACGTACTGATGGGGTTTTGGTATAGGTGTCCTTTCTGTTTGATAGTTTTCCTTCTAACAGTCAGGACCCTCAGCTATAGGTCTGTTGGAGATTGCTTGAGGTCCACTCCAGACCCTGTTTGCCTGGGTATCAGCAGCAGAGGTTGCAGAAGATAGAATATTGCTGAACAGCAAGTGCACCTGTCTGATTCTTGCTTTGGAAGCTTCCTCTCAGTGGTGTACTCCACCCTGTGAGGTGTGGGGTGTCAGACTGCCCCTAGTGGGGGATGTCTCCCAGTTAGGCTACTCAGGGGTCAGGGACCCACTTGAGCAGGCAGTCTGCCCCTTCTCAGATCTCAACCTCCGTGTTGGGAGATCCACTGCTCTCTTCAAAGCTGTCAGACAGAGTCGTTCGCGTCTGCACAGGTCTCTGCTGCTTTAGCTGAGCCCTGTCCCCAGAGGTGGAGTCTACAGAGACAGGCAGGTTTCCTTGAGCTGCTGTGAGCTCCACCCAGTTAGAGCTTCCCAGTGGCTTTGTTTACCTACTTAAGCCTCAGCGATGGCGGGCGCCCCTCCCCAGCCTCGCTGCTGCCTTGCGGTTAGATTGCCGCAGACTGCTGTGTTAGCAAGGAGGGAGGCTCCGTGGGTGTGGGACCCTCCCGGCCAGGTGTGGGATATATTCTCCTGGTGTGCTGGTGTGCTTACAGCGCAGTATTGGGGTGGGAGTTACCCAATTTTCCAGGTGTTGTGTGTCTCAGTTCCCCTGGCTAGGAAAAGGGACTCCCTTCCCCCTTGCGCTTCCCAGGTGAGGCGATGCCTCGCCCTGCTTCAGCTCTCACTGGTCAGGCTGCAGCAGCTGACCAGCACCGATTGTCCGGCACTCCCGAGTGAGATGACCCCAGTACCTCAGTTGGAAATTGAGAAATCACCGGTCTTCTGTGTCGCTCTCACTGGGAGATGGAGACTGGAGCTGTTCCTATTCGGCCATCTTGCTCCGCCCCCTCTCAAACATTTATTTCTTAGTGGTGAGAACATTTAAAGTCCTCTCTTCTGG